>NW_013953012.1:21139-30249 GCF_001266775.1 Austrofundulus limnaeus | reverse complement strand
CGAGACTTTCCAGTGACAAGTCCCTACTTGGGAGCGGCTACGTTTGCTGTGTTTTTGGGAAATTGTAGTCAGTGAGTTTACTACTTTATTTTACTACTTCTGCGATATTACTACTACTTCTACTTCCTGTTATCTTCTTCGTCGTCGTCTTTTTCACCAGTAGAAACAGCCGGTTGTTGATCACGTGACTCCCATGATGCGAAAAAATGTTTCCATTGCAGTTTTGCGAAAAACACCAATTTCGATACGGCCGAAAAACCACCTCATCCTAGCACAAAAACATTTTGTCGAAAAACGTAATTTTTTCCGAAATTGACGTGTTTCCGTTGAGCAAATTTATTTTTGAAATTCAAATTTGCACATTTTCATGGTCAATGGAAATGCAGTTAGTAACGTTATGAGTAGGGTTGGGCAATATTGGCAAAAACATTAATCACAAATAATTGTGGTATTTAGCCGATAACGATTAATTTGACGATTAATCCCCTGGAGTCCCTGGACACCCTTATGTCCTGGTCACATGACCAATTTAGGGGAAAGATTTGCTCTTCGTAAAAAACTGTTCCAAATTGTGTCAAAATTACAGACTTCAGGCTGTACATCAAACTATAAATTGTGTTGATAGATAAATAAATTACAGAACCTTTTTTTACGTTCATCATATCTGAAGCGGAGAGGAGCACCGAGCGGACTCTGCCTCGTGGCATCAATCGTATTAATCGTCAAGTGCCAAAAAGTAATCGATTAATGTTTTTCTGACGATTAATTGCACACGATACGATTATGCCCAACCCTAGTTATGAGGCATCTTCTGAAAGAGCCTAGAGCAGGGCTATTCAACTGAACTGCTCTGGGGGCCACAGTTACTGCAGGTCAACAGCTGAGGGGCCGAACATCCATCAGTTAAAGTCATTATGTAAATAAACCAAATATTATAAAGATTTGTTACCTTTGAAATAGTTTATTTTGCTGCATTTAATCATGAATACAACATACAGAACTCTATAAAAGTGATAATAAAACAATATCAAAAACAAAAAAAACACATTATGCCTCCTATTTAACACAAATATATATTTTAACATCTCTGACTTGCTAGATTTTTAAACCAATTTTATTTTCACTTTCATAGTTTTATCTTCAACTGCTTGTGGTTTTAACCGTCTTAGATGTTTATAGAAATGGTTTTTACCAGCTTCTAGACAAGATTCTGACGCTTCTGTTGATACCAAACATCTCTGTTTAACTAAAAGAACTTACAGTAATTAAAGTAGAAAACCAGGGGTTTGGGCTTAAGAGATGAATGAAGCAATTGGCGGGCCGAACTTTGGTCACTCGCTGGCCGGATGTGGCCCGCGGGCCGCCAGTTGAATAGCCCTGGCCTAGAATGTTTCTGGAATAAATCATGTCACGTGACTCATGCAGTCATAATTTGATACAGTGGTTTGCAAAAGTATTCATACCCCTTGAACTTTTCCATATTTTGTCACATTACAACCACAAACATAAATATATTTCACTGGAATTTAATGTGAAAGACCTACACAAAGTGGTATACAATTGTGAAGTGGAAGCAAAATTTTACATGAATCAAAACATTTTTTACAAATAAAAAACTGAAAAGTGCGACGTGCAAAAGTATTCAGCCCCCTTTTCCCTGAGTGCAACCAATTGCATTCAGAAGTTGCCTGATGACTGCTAATGACTCAAAAGGGTTCACCTGTGTGTAATCTAATCTCAGTACAAATACAGCTGCTCCGTGACGGCCTCAGATGTTGGTTAAGAAAATATTGGGGAGCAAACAGCATCATGAAGTCCAAAGAACACACCAGACAGGTTAGGAATATGGTTTTGGAGAAGTTTAAAGCAGGCTTAGGTTATAAAAAGATTTCCCAAGCTTTGAACATCTCACGGAGCACTGTTCAATCCATCATCCGGAAATGGAAAGAGTATGGCACCACAGCAAACCTGCCAAGACAAGGCCGTCCACCTAAACTTACAGGCCGAACAAGGAGATCACTGATCAGAGAGGCAGCCAAGAGGCCCATGGTGACTCTGGATGAAATGCAGAGAGCCACAGCTCAGGTGGGGGAAACTGTCCACAGGACAACAATTAGTCGTGCACTACACAAATGTGGTCTTTATGGAAGAGTGGCAAGGAGAAAGCCATTGTTAAAAGAAAACCATAAGAAGTCCCGTTTGCAGTTTGCCAGAAGCCATGTTGAGGACACAGCAAACATGTGGAAGAAGGTGCTTTGGTCAGACGAGACCAAAATTGAACTTTTTGGCCACAATGCAAAACGCTATGTGTGGCGGAGAAAGAACACTGCACATCACTCTGAAAACACCATCCCCACTGTCAAATATGGTGGTGGCAGCATCATGCTCTGGGGGTGCTTCTCTTCAGCAGGGACCGGGAAGTTGGTCAAAGTTGATGGGAAGATGGATGGAGCCAAATACAGGGTAATCTTGGAAGAAAACCTGTTGGAGTCAGCAAAAGATTTGAGACTGGGGCGGAGGTTCACCTTCCAGCAGGACAACGACCCTAAACATAAAGCCAAAGCTACAATGGAGTGGTTTAAAAAAAAGAATATTCATGTGTTAGAATGGCCCAGTCAAAGTCCAGACCTAAACCCAATTGAGAATTTGTGGCAAGATCTCAAAACTGCTGTTCACAAACGCTCTCCATCCAATCTGACTGAGCTTGAGCTGTTTTGCAAGGAGGAATGGGCAAGAATTGCAGTCACTAGATGTGCAAAGCTGGTGGAGACATACCCTAAAAGACTTGCAGCTGTAATTGCAGCAAAAGGTGGCTCCACAAAGTATTGACTCAGGGGGGCTGAATAATTTTGCACATCGCACTTTTCAGTTTTTTATTTGTAAAAAATGTTTTGATTCATGTAAAATTTTGCTTCCACTTCACAATTGTATACCACTTTGTGTTGGTCTTTCACATTAAATTCCAGTGAAATATATTTATGTTTGTGGTTGTAATGTGACAAAATATGGAAAAGTTCAAGGGGTATGAATACTTTTGCAAACCACTGTATATTTTAACACTGTGGTATGAAAATATCCCAAGCCTAATTGTTGTGTGAAGGAATCCCCACTCCTGTCCAGGATCTGGACCAGAAAGACTGATTATCTCCTACGAAGACTGCCTGAGACTCCTCATTTGTAGTCCAGGCCTTTCACTGAGGAATTGATAACATTACCATGAAACAACCTTGCGTTATGCTTGCCTTCTGTCAATGTTGGCACACCTCAAACCAAGAGCATCTGTCTACCTCGAATTCTGCGATTTTAAAGCAATCAGGGTCAAATAAATCTTTTAGGAGTGACCCTGAAGAGACAGGAGCCAAAACTGAGGCGCCGCTGAACATGAGAAACTTTGCAATGGGCTTTTTTTTTTTTTTTTGCACCTTACTCTTACTGCAGACAAATTATAGAAATTGCAATCGCAGTGTTAGCCTGACCACTTTTAAATCTTGCTTCAGAGGTTTGATTGTAATCTGAGGAGAGTCCATATCCAGTGAACACTGAATCACATTACAGTGTGCATATTCAGAGGATGAAATCAGGCACTGACGACAGCACAACTGTAAATTCTCTCCACTTATTTTCACCTTCTGTTCCATTCTAATTGATTTTTGTTCTATTATCCTCTCCTTTCTGCACTCACTTTGCACTCGTGTTTGTAGCTGCTCATTAGGCCACTTTAAAGTGACCGAATGAAGGTTGGCACCCTCTGTACGGGGTGACTGCAGGCCTGTTCATTGTCCCTCGCTGACCCCGTCTCTTTAGCCTGTCCCCGGCACCCTGGGCTGTGAAAGGTCAGCCATCATTGGGACTCATTATGTGGAATAAAAACTGGAACAGACAGTGAGTGTGCGTGGGGGGGCTTCCAGCTGCAATTTAGCTCAAGGTAGAGGGGTAAAACTGACCCTGGGTTTATGCTTTTTGGCTGCACGTAATGAAGGTCAAGGTTCTCCACAACAAGAATACTGGCCTACACACCAGAGATGTGTGCAAGTCTTTTTATGCAAGTCCAAGTCAAGTCTCACGTCTTTGGCTCCAAGTCAAGTCTCAAGTCACTTGACCTCAAGTCTAGTTGCATGTATTACTTAACTGGTAGTTTGATCAAAGGTATTCTAACTATACTAGATTATATTCTATAACACTATATTTTAATAAAATATTAAAACATAGTATTATGTTTTAAAGGGCCAATATTATGTGTTTCTCAGGCATATATTTAAATACTATACCATAATAAAGTATCTATGTCACCTTTAGCTGTTATTAAAATGCTGTTTTTATGTTTAAATAGAAAATAAACGTATCTTCTCATCACTTCCTCTTCTAAACACCTTGAAATTGGCCTCTGTCTCTTTAAGAACCTCCTTCTGCGATTTGTCTTGTTAGTCTGAAAATTTGACTCAAATTAAGTCAAATATTTCTGCGAATGGAGTAACAAAATTTTACTTGGTACGATTCTTGAAATACTTGATTTGACTCAGTTTTTTCTTATCTTACCAAGTAAATTTTCTTATTCCATTCACAGAAATATTTGACTTAATTTGAGTCAAATTTTCAGACTAACAAGACAAATAATCTTACACATTCTGAAAACAAGATGATTATTCTTACACAATCAGTTCTTGTTTAGTAAATCAGTCTCAAAACAAGATCAAAAAGACTTTTTTGCTGATATAAGATTTTAAAACTTGGTTAGGTGGACAGTTTTTGCAGTGTGTGCGTGAAATAAATGATCAATTTCAAGTTTCTCTGCAGCCCACATATCACTACATAAACACCAACACTCAAGGTCTTTTGTCTTGCTGCAGGCCTGATCCATGCAGCTGCTGGAGTGTTATTGACTCCTGCTCTTTAACTTTCTCTCTCCAACACAAACGCACGCTCCGTTGCAGAGCCAGTTCATCACCTTCACTGACATGAAGAATTTACAGCGCTGCCCTTGACCACCTCTGAGCCCCGAGATCCACCTTCACTTGTCGTCGCACAGATTGGGTTGGCAGGTGTGGCCCCCGCTTGGGCCCACATTTTTATTTGGACATAAAAAGTAATAAAGCAAGAGTGATGGGTGCGTTTTGCTGCTAATTGTGTCCCCGTGTTGCAATTAAAAGCTTGTTTGCATAAACCTCTGGCACAAACAAGCCGCACTGCGCCCCTACCAATTGGCCAGTAAGGTGTGTGTATGTGCACCGGTACCCATCTTTGTGTCAACCCTCCGTGTGTGTGTGTGTGTGTGAACGCATGAATCCCGCTGTCAGCGAATTCTCCACAGAGATAACCTTGAAGGGGAGGCAGTGTGCTTGGCTCTGATACCAAATTCCAAGCTGAATCGGGCTAAGCGGTGCCACGGCTAGAACTTTTCCAAGACCTTTAGCCACTTCTCTGAGACTTAATCCCAAAGTCAGCATGAGGCAGAGTGCATTCTGCGCTTTATTTTAAATAAAACGAAAGCATGTCACTTGGTAAAAGATTGATTTTAGCATATCTCCATTACATTATTGGCACATTTTGGGGCAAACAAATGACATTTGCACAATTATTAGGCAAAATAATGTCATTGAAACACATTTTTAGGCTGATTAGAGTGAATATTGTTCATTTAAACAATATTTCCCATGTGGATGGAGCCAGTGGCTGGAATCTGGCTCAGGGGTCTGCAACCTTAACCATTTTTCCAACTACATGGAGTTTGTAAAGAGTCAAAAAAATTTACCCTTAAAGTAAAAATGCTTAAAATTGTGCAGATTTATTTCAGTACTTCTCATCTTTCTAAAGAAAAGGGTGTCAGATTCCAAATTTAGGAATAAAAAAGACACTGCAACAAGATCAATTTACTTATGATACTGTTTTTTATTACAAGACCACAAGCTTTATTTACTGTTTTTATTAGAGGAAGGGTTTGAAATTAATTTACATTAATATGAGCAATTAGATATATTTTTCTTTAAAAATATGATGCCTTTAAATCTAAAATCCCCAATTAATGAGAAAAACTATTTTATCAGGGTTCCCGCGGATCCTTAAAAGTCTTAAAAGGCAGTCCAAAAATAAGGCTTTAATTAGCCTTAAAAAGTCTTAAAAGGCAGTCCAAAATAAGGCTTTAATTAACCTTAAAAAGTCTTAAAAGGCAGTCCAAAAATAAGGCTTTAATTAACCTTAAAAAGTCTTAAAAGGCAGTCCAAAATAAGGCTTTAATTAACCTTAAAAAGTCTTAAAAGGCAGTCCAAAAATAAGGCTTTAATTAACCTTAAAAAGTCTTAAAAGGCAGTCCAAAAATAAGGCTTTAATTAACCTTAAAAAGTCTTAAATCACTCTTTCAGAGGTCTTAAAAATATGATGATTGTAAGTCCTCTCAAATATTCAAAGAATTGGTAACATTTATTTATCTTTTTAAAGAATTTGTTGAATGCCCCTCGCAGCTAGTTGTTTTGTATAAAAAAATGGCTAAAATTGTTGCTAACTGGGTTTTTTCTTCCATTTGTGTTTGTTGTGATATTGGTCTTAAATTTAATTTCAGTGGCATTAAGAGGTCTTAAAAAGTCTTGAATTTATCTTGCCTTAAACTGTAGGAACCCTGTTTATGCATTTACTTGGAATATGTTAAATATATTTGTATTTTTTGTGGATTTGGACAAAAGTAATAAATGAAGTAATAGGCTAACAAACCTTAACAGAAAAACTGATTGCTGATTTTTTTTATTTAATCTAGTGACTAAAGTCATGTTAATCTAATTTTGATTCAAAAAACAACAGGAAGCTGAAAAATGTTTTTATAGTAACTGATATGTTGACCAATGCCTGTTAATCAATCAACCCCAAATACTTGTTTTATTGGCATTATTCTTTTACAGAAATTCAGTGCAGTTATAACAATATGTTACAAGGAGCAACAAAAGAAAGACAAAATAGCCACAGATTGTAGATCCCTGATAAAAACTGGACAAAAAGTGGATTTCTGAGATGCAAGTTGTAAAAGTAAAATATTGAATACTTGACTGTTGCAGACTTTCTCTTTTCCCACTTTATGAAACAAATAAAAACAAAACAAAAATCTTCGAGTGAAAACATTGAGAGTTGGTTGTTAAATTAATGCTCAACCTGAAAGCTTGGTTTTATAAAACAGGTTGAACAAAGCTGGAAAAACACACATGAATTCATTAATAACAAACTGACATATAGACAGTGTTTTGATTTTGTCAAACTGGTTAATAGTTTAAGACTTTTGCAAATTGATATTTTTAATTAGGTGAAAAATCTATTTAAAAACTCGGGTTAATTTGGTGCTTTGGGGCTCTCCGGAGGTTCCTGTTGGGTCTAAAATGTGTCAAAGAATTATCAAGACAAATGATTCATATTGCATAAAGCAGTCATATATAAAGAAAAAAAATTCTGACTATCAAATGAGCCTGGAAATACAAAATGTGTAATTTGTTAGTAATTGCAGATGTTTGCTGCACAGTAAAGTCCCTCTGAGGACGTGACCACAGCGTAAATCATGTTGGCTATGGGTCTGGCTTTCTCTATGTGTAGATTAAAATTCATTGCATTTATTTGGCCGTCATGCCCTTTAGTCTCAAAGCTTTCCATCAATCTATTTCCTTCTCCTCCACCGTGCTTATCCTCACGCCCTACTTTCTCTCTGCCTTTTAGCTTAAGTTAATGGACTGCTGCACACTCGGCTCAGAAACGTTGTGAAGTAAACAGCTGCTCATGAAATATTTACCATTCTGCGAGCGGTTGCGCCCGTACGTGTGTCTGTGGATGCAATCAGCTGTATCAAGCAGTGCGACTCCCACACACACACTCGCATACAAAACACCAGGGGCACCCCCCAAAAAGCTGAGGGGGTCTCTGCGTGTCGGCGCCGAGCCAAAGGAGCAGCAACGTGGAGCGTTAGGAGTTCTGCTGCTGAATGACTCACACATTTGCTGACTTAGACATTGACAGAAACACACTCAGAGTCACACTCAGACTTAAACTGTCATGGGTTAGCTGCAAGTGAAAGCAGTTGAGAGAAAAACAAAAAGTGCCCTTATTATTTTTGTTGTTGTTGTTTTGCACTCACCACTGATTCTTTAACTTGTTTAAATTCAACACAGTCTTGAATCCTGTTGATAAAGAGCCATCTGTGTGTGTCTGGAACTATTGTGATTGTGCCTTAAGAATAAAAGCTTTAAAAAAAAAAAGAATAGATAGTTCCTGGACTGAAGCGCCATGCCAGCTGGGAAAATAACCGGAAAAGCCGCTCAGCAGCCAGTTATAGGAAGCTGTTATAAGTGAGTGTAGCTTTATGGCTACAAAGCGGTGCGTTCCTCAAAAACAGCACGCTCAGCAAAGAACCTTCTTGGTTAAATTAGAGTTTAAAAAGTGCCAGCAGTGTTGGCGCTGGTGTTTTCTCGTTCTGTGTATCAGTAGTTCAAAGAAACGCCTCCCCTCCCTCTGCGTTGTGCTCATGAACTGATGGGGACAGTGGAACGTCTCAAACCGGAGGTACGCTACAGCGGAAAGCTCTGCCCGGGTGGTATCAGGACAAACACATCTGCCGTTAAATCGCAGCTCCTTTTGTTTTATCTGTCACATGGAGATTTCAGCATCATGAGTGTAAACAGCTTTCTTTTTTTATCCCATCATCTTTTTTTCACGCCTGTTCCACGGTTACTTCCTTTTCCTCCTACCTGTTCTCTAAGCGCAGTCATTACCCTGCTACGCCGATACATACCATGAGATGCATCACATCTAGCTACGTATTCCCTAAAGGTTGCTCCTAGCAACACTTAATTATAATCCTCCGCAGTAACATCACTAACAGATGAGGAGCGACCGTGGAGAGATGTGTACTTATGAACAGTTGTAATATATAGTATATTTACATAGGTGCTTTAATTTGATATAGTATCAATGATGCATCCTTCCCATTGTCCTCAAAGTTGAGTGGTGATGTTTGTGTAATAGAAGCTCCCCTTACATGAGCTGCATGCATAATTTAGTAGTGAAGCTCATTTAGTGCTTATAGTCTGGATACCAGAGGCTGCTGATAGATGACCCCTGCTATGGAGAGCCGTTTCATTCAAAAT
>NW_013953012.1:18223-19204 GCF_001266775.1 Austrofundulus limnaeus | reverse complement strand
GAATGAAACGACTCTCCATACCCTACTGCGGCCTTAGTCACGCAAAAAAAAAAGGGAAAAATCACCAACGAAACCAAAAAACGGGTCATTCATGTTGACCCCTGAGGCTCCTTTAAGTTTCTGCTGCCCAACAACATTCTATGACGGCGCCCACAGTTCGCCTCGCAGGGTCACATACTCCACAACAACCTTTACCGTAAGGTGCACGTCAAAAGAGCCGTGTTTGAAATGCAAGGTCACTAGCAAGGGGTTTGTGTGCAGGGAGGGGTTAGAGGTGCAGAGGAGTGGTTGTGTTTATGAACACGTTTCCACTTATTCCATCCATTATTAAAGATAATTTATCCTGTTCATAGGAGCTTATGTTTCATTTCACTTCACTTGAAAGGAAGGAAGGAGGGGCTTGGCAGTCAAAAGTGGAACTTTTCTAAAACCTCGCTGTCAGCAGATGTGTCACACAGACCAACTGAAAAATAATTGTGCCACAATGGAGGTTTTTTTTCTCATTTATTCAATTGACATTTCTCTAATGTTCATTATTTATGCATCTCCTTTCTCCTGTTTGACTGAAGGGCAGATGTGAGGGGTTTGTAGAAAATGTCGGTGCTTTATTCTCAACTATATTTTTAGTGGATTATAGGGCTGCACCGATTAGTTGAAATAATCAATGACGTCGATTATGTAAATTTGTCGACACAGATTTTTTTATTATCGATACGCTGTATTACATAACCACCACGTGAATGTTCATGTTTCCATTTCGGTACCTAAAAGCATCATTGCGACAGAGAATGGTGAGTTTCCCATGCTTGTCCTGAACGCAGCATCACAAGAGCGTAATGACGTCAGCAGCTGCTGCTTCAGTTCAGTCTGAAGCTTGAAAACAAGMCTCGCAGCTCCTGGAGTAAAATTTACCAAACAGACCGCCTCTGAATTATCTGCTGGATTAATTATCTGCTGGATTAATTATCTTGTGAACATGAC
>NW_013953012.1:14997-16867 GCF_001266775.1 Austrofundulus limnaeus | reverse complement strand
ATAATAATAATAATAATAATAGTAATAAACTTTATTTATATAGCACCTTCTAACAATGCCTTGCATTGACCAAGTACTTCACAAGATAAAACAAATGCAATCAAGTCAAGTCAAAGAAAATCAGTACAAGTTAAAAACACAAATTACAATAAAAGAATGTACAAAAGATATATAAGATGCTGAAAAATTAAACATCAAATGCCTTTTTGAATAAACAGGTCTTAAGTTCAGCTTTGAACAGGACCAGGTCAGAGATGGCACGCAACTCATAGGGAAGACTGTTCCACGCAATTGGGCCAGCAACAGAAAAGGACCGGTCCCCCCATTTCTTGCTCTTAGAGCGAGGCACCTTCAGCAGATGTTAACTGGCAGACCGCAAAGCTCTGCTAGGTTAATGGACTTTCAAAAGATCTGAAATGTAGGGTGGAGCAAGGCCATTCAAGGCTTTAAAAACTAATAACAAGAGTTTGAACTGTATCCAGAACTGAACCAGGAGCCAGTGCAATGACGAAAGGACAGGAGTGATGTGTTCATATTTACGTGTGTTAGTTAAGAAGCTAGCGGCAGAGTTTTGCACAAGCTGTAAGTGAGAGACAGAAGACTGATTAATTCCAATGTCTAAAGCATTACAGTAATCAAGCCTAGAGCTCACAAAGGCATGGATGGCCTTCTCCAGATCACTACGGCTAAACAGTGTCTTCARCTTAGAAAGCAGAGGGAGCTGAAAGAAGCTTGAATTCACAACAGAATCAATCTGTTTATCAAGCTTCAGGTTGCAGTCAAGTTTCACCCCTAGATTTTTTACCACCTGGTTGAAGTGAGGGAGTGAAAGCCCTGGACTGTGAGAGACGTTGGAGGACTTACTGGATGCATCAAACAGAATCCATTCAGTTTTATCATTATTTAAGTAGAGGAAATTTTGGGATAGCCAATGTTTGATATCAGTTAAACAGCTGGCAATGGAATTTAGACTAAGAGAGGAATCTGGAGTGACTGGCAGATAGATTTGCAAATCATCTGCATATAGATGAAAAGACAAGTTATGACGTGCGATAATAGGTCCTAATGGCAACAAGTAAAGTGAGAAGAGAACGGGCCCCAGAATGGATCCCTGTGGTACGCCAAAGCCAGAGGGCTTGAAGAAGAGGACAGATCACCTATCATGACAGAAAAAGTTCTTCCTGTTAAATAGGACTTAAACCACTCAAGCACAACTCCCTTAAGGCCAACCTGCTGAGCCAGACGAGTGATGAGGACCAGATGATCCACAGTGTCAAAAGCAGCTGAAAGGTCCATCATCAACAGCAGAACAGGTTTTTGGCATCAAGAGACAAAAGAATATCATTCTGCACTTTAAGGAGTGCAGACTCAGTGCTATGACAGGGTCTGAAACCAGACTGAAATTTTTCAAACAAGTCATTATTTTCTAGGAAAGATTGTAATTGAATAAAAACAATCCTTTTCCAGAACTTTGGATAAAAATGACAGATGGGAAACTGGCCAGAAATTAGAGAAAACTGTAGGGTCTAGACACCAGCTCAAACTGATCAAAAACAGCAGAGGTCGTAGGAGGAGCACTTAACTGGACAATACTGTTCTGCTTGATACAGTCAATTTTGTTAACAACATAATTAAGAAAATCATCACAGATAGACTGTGTAGCAGTTTTCAGAGCATTGGTAGAAGGATTTATGACAGACTGAATGGTACTAAATAACACCCTCGGCTGATTACACTCACCGGCCACTTTATTAGGTACACCTGTCCAACTGCTTTAACACTTAATTTCTAATCAGCCAATCACATGGCGGCAACTCAGTGCATTTAGGCATGTAGACATGGTCAAGACAATCTCCTGCAGTTCAAACCG
>NW_013953012.1:9962-11730 GCF_001266775.1 Austrofundulus limnaeus | reverse complement strand
TTGTTGACTTCAATACAGTATAATTTTCTCCCTTTTAAAACCTTGTGTTTGTGGTCAATGGCATCCAGTGTTGTGTTGGGCTCCTTCCGAACCTAGTCTTTGAGATTAAATTTTCAATTTAAAAATAAAATAACCAATACAGGAGGCTACACTAGCTTGGCAATAGCCAAAAGCTAACATCCTAAACTGAGGTCCCCCATCCACATTTTCAGTTGCAGACTGAAAATTTCAAATGCCTATAACATTTGTCCAGAGAAATGCAGACGCTTCAAACTCACAGCATCTAACAAGCACCTAAAGAGGATTAAACATGTCTAATTTTAGCCTTTGACATTAATCACAGCCTGAATTAACCAACGGCTGAACACATTTAAATTGGGCTGTCATTGGAGCCATGTTGTCCAAACTCTGGGGCTATTTATGGCTACGTTCATACTGCAGGCCCCATYTGACCTTAACGTWACAAATCAAAGAGTAACTTTTTAAATCGTTTTTCAGGGAACTGGACCGCACTAGACCTGGTCCAGATCCAAAACCACAACATCTACACTCTTCAAACCTGGACGAGATTACAGTACATAGAGTAATATTTAAAAATACATTTGGGATTTGTAAAACTTTAATCTGATGTGTGAAACTTCAATAAATTGCCATACTAGTGCATTTTGGTCTGTGGAACACTAGAATTCAACTCAATACCTTCTTTCAATTTAGCATTACTTGCTGTCATTTCAACTTTTAACTACAATTTTCTAACATTTTATTTATTTATTTTATCTTCATTGTAGCTAGAGGTGCATCTTGCATTCTGTTCAACTGTGTAGAGATACCCACAATCAAAATCCCGACTACGGTTTTATTTAAGAGTACTCTGTAAGTTATTTTAGTCCCAAGTGGTTCGAAACAGTTCAGCCATCAAAATATACACAAAAAACACACAATGAGCCATAATTTTATTTTGACCAGTTAAAGATTCTGACTTTTATTAGGAGGATAATATTGAATGATAAGTGATTGCAATGATTCAAACAATTAAAGATTTATTTCTAACAGATTTTTTAAAATAATAACAAAAAAAAGGCAATCCGTAGGACAAAGTAACATGTGCATACATAACCGAACTGAATAACCACTACTATTCTGTATAAAAGGGAGTAGGATGAAGTTAACACTTAATGAGCTCTCTTACTGACCCCACTTTGGGAACCACTGGTCTAGATGCATAAAAAATGTCATAATCGCCCTTTATTGAAGTTTCACCAATTAGAAAAAAAAATTCACAAATGCTTAAACCTAATTTTAAATATTCTGATATTAGTGTAGAACAATCTAGTCAAAGTTTAAAGAGTCTAGGTTTTGTGGTTTTGGAACTGGACCAGGTTAGTGTTGTCCAGTTGTATAAAACATGATGAAAAACGATCTTTATAGAAGTTTCACAAATCAGAAAAAGCTTTTACAAATCTCAAACTTAGTTTAAAATATTTTTCTAATAGAGTAGAATAATCTAGTCCAGGTTTGAAGAGTCTAGGTGTTGTAGTTTTTGAGCTAGAGCAGATAAAACACGCTCAAGGCAGTGAAAAATTAGTTGTAATCGCCCTTTAGACATTTCCTGAATCGGAGGCTGCAGCGAGGAGCGGGGGGTGGGGAAGAGAGTTCTAGAGTTCATCTGCTCCAGGTTGGGGGAGGGGCGGACTCACGGCACTGCTTGTTGAGGAGTGTGAAGCTTGGATACTGCTGTCTCCAAAAAAAAAAAAAAAAAAAAAAAAAA
>NW_013953012.1:6398-8953 GCF_001266775.1 Austrofundulus limnaeus | reverse complement strand
ATATATGTATATCAATTTGACAGTTTTTTTTTAATCAGCCAGAAAAAAAAAATTAAATTATTATTAAATTGATGATTAATGACTACAGTGAAATTATGGGTAGTTTATAATCTTCCTTTGCATACTTAAGTGAAGGCTTTTTTTAAACAATAGACTGCTAGCAGAGTGTCTAAGAAAGGGGTGTCTAACTCCAGTCCTCGAGGGACACTATCCTGCATGTTTTAGAGGTTTTCCAGTTCCAACACACCTGATTCAGTGATTGAATTAACTCTTCAAATTGTGCAGACGCTTGTTAATCACCCAGCCATCAAAGTCAGGTGTGTTGGAGCAGGACTGGAGTTTGACACCCCTGGAAGAAGTGTCCAATCCTGGTCCTACATGGCCACTGTCCTGCGTTTTTTTTTTTTTTTTTTTTTTTTTTAATCTAACACACCTGATTTGAATGAATGGAGGATTAACAGGCTTCTGTATAGTTTGAAGAGGTCATTCAGTCAATCAGTTGTATTGGAGCAAAAAACAAACAAATCTGCAGGATACCAGTTGTTGAGAACCAGGACTGCCCACTGATCTATGATCACACAGACTGCCCTTATTCTGTAACTGTGGTACATTATATTACAGACTGATGGCTACAAGAAGACGGAACCAGCCCCCTGCAACAGAGGCAGCAGTATATGCTGCAAAGGCAATAGACAAAACTACAAGCTTGAAGATAAAATTCATTAACTCATTTAAAGGTAAGTAAAACAATTTATTTGACTTTGACTACCTTCCACAAATATGTCAGTGTTGCCAACTTTTCAGTTATGAAAACAAAGCTGAGGTTTGTTTTTGAATGTAGATTTTTTTTTCTTCAGGAAGCTCCTGAACATCATGAATACTGTAGAGACAGAGAGCAAGTCTGTTAGAAACTACCATGCAAATGTAACTGAACAGTGCTGCATTAATTATTGTTTTACAGGTGTTAGTCATGTTGGTCAAACATTTTGATTCATCTCTGATTATTTTGGAGGACCTAAAACAACATCTTGTTACCTTTTGTGATGTTGTAACATGCTAACTGAAAAATATCGTACTTATTTATTTTCACAACAACATTAATCTTTAATGATAATATATCCCCATTTATGCTATTGTCTCTGACAAAGGACCTCTAACTTTAACTAAATTAACCTCATCAGTCTGACAGGCCATTCAGTAACCCACACTAAATTTATAAAATGATCAACTTTAAACATTTACACTGTGCAGAATATTTTAAAAGCTGAATTCAACTGACTGAAATAGTCCAGTTTAAACCCGTCTTTAATCGTCATGCTCACAGTGGTGGACAGTAGTGGAGTACATTTACTCGAGTACTGTAATAAGTACATTTTTTGAGTATCTTTACTTGAGTAATTATTTTTTGAGGTACTTGTGACTTTCACTCTACTACATTTCAAAGGCAAATATTGTACTTTTTACTCCACTACATTTCTAGGAAGCTTTTAGTTNACCTCAGTGACCTCGTCCCCAGAGATTGGAGAGCTAAATGTTAAAAATGCTAAATATGTTTATTAAACTCAGAAAAAGCTGAACTTCATGCATGCTAACACAGACAATAACAGCCATGTGGATGTTCCTGGCATATTTGTGATGGCCCAAGGCACAGGTTGTGGAGAAAGCAGGCAGCCACGAYGATCTTCACCACCACATCAGTTCTGCTGTGTTCTGAACATCACAAAGGCGTCTCCAGCTGCACTTCAGACATCCAAACGCTTGCAACACAAATAGTGTTCAATGTTTTATCAACATATCACAAACGCTACATGTTTTCAATTTAACTTAGTGATGGTATATTTAGTTCGCTAACAGAAGGGACGTAGCAAAAATCTTTGTGGCTGCGCCACTTTATATCTAATTATTTTGTTCACCAACTATAAATACTAAAAAAGTACCTTCGGTGGTTCTCATCCGCAGCCTCATCCAACATGTTCCATGAAAAGAGAGCATATCTGGTCAGTAATTTCTTATATTCGGACATAGCAACAAAAACAAAGCAAGCGTCCATCTTGATTTTCCCTGTGCGACAACTAGAACGTGGTTACATGTGGTAGCTTGGGAAATTGCGTCACTACCACTTCCTAGTTACGAGTTTACCACGTAAATGGAAYRCAGCATTATTCCATCTTCAACATTATCTTTAGTTGGATCATCATCATCTGCATTTTGTTGCWCAAAGGGCTGACCCAATTCACACAACCAACCTTTGACACAATCAGTAAACTCAAGGTAAATCCTCTTTTTATTTTCAAAATATTCATTTTGTTTCTTAAATTCATCAGAGGGTAGTGGCAAACTTGTCAACATTTTATGTGAGTGAGGTCTCTGCATCCTGATAACGTTGAATAAATGTAGCAAGAGAATTTACTGAGTCAGCTTTAAACTTTGACCCTGTCATGGACTAATTATTTATATCGGTTTCACCTTGATGTCCTGATGCATCTCAGTAATCCAGGTAAAAATTCAAAAAGAAAAAAATTGTGTAGATCTTCTGGACGGGTTCTTCTCTGATG
>NW_013953012.1:2808-5772 GCF_001266775.1 Austrofundulus limnaeus | reverse complement strand
AAATATAACTGCTCACTTTTACGCAGTACTTTTACTTTTGTTACTTAAGTAAATATTGTGTCAGAAATTTACTTTTGATACTGTCATGGACTAATTATTTATATCTGTTTCACCTTGACACTGTCCATTACTCATATCTTATGATAACTTATTTTGGCTTTTAATCTGTCTGTTTCCAGACATCAGGACTCCAGCACCAGACTGACCTCTCTTGTTCGATATGTTAACTCTTTGAGCTGAGAGCCTGTCATTGGCTAGACAGTAATATTAGTCGGATTGTGATTGGTTGTAAACTGTCACATGGTGTTAACATGAGGTTATATCATTGGTTTGCTGTCTGCTGACAGTGGCCACAACCCAACAGACTTCTTTGATTGTCTTCTGTTTTGTTGTTTGCTCAGAATGAAAAAAGTGACGACCATACATGCAGATTTTCTGTGCATTTATTCCAACGTGTTTCTGCATTCTTGATAAACTTGCCACAACAGTTTATTGGCGTTGTCTGAAAGGCGGTTCCAAGGACCGGAGCTACCCGCTGCGGCCAGAGTTTCAGCTGGACAAGAGGAAGAAATTTATTTTTTTGAAAAATGTTTTTTTCTCTCTACTGAACGTGTCCACGCTGGGATTTGTCCTTAGTTTTGGCCGCTGTGGGTGTCTTTGGGACTGGAGCTGGAAAGAACCTGTCTGTGACAGAAACACAGTGAGGTAATATTTTAATTACATTTTAGAAAAAAGCTACGGCTGTTTTCGGTCCACCACACTCTAAAAAATCTGATTGTTAGAYGCCTGTCTGGTTTGCTTTCAGCGGTTGAATGACTCTTAGCTAAGGTAGGTCCTGGGAGCGTTTATTCTAGACCGAGTTTTTAAAACAGRGAGGTTGACTTTTCTGTTTTGAGGTGGCCAGGAAGACATTTTCGTTTCAACCTGGTGAGTGTAGGTATTTAGCCAGGCTAACTGCTGAGGGAAAATATAATATTCTGTTTCTGTTCATGGAAACAATTGTAGGCTAAAAGTCAGTTAAAGGCGGCCGCCCRATTTCCGTTTTCAGGAAGTTGTTTTAGGTAGTGCATTGGGGGCACGAATATAGTAATGGGTCAGACTGGATCTGTTCTCAACCGATGTATGCGCCAGACTGGCCGTGCGCTCAAGCAATGGTAAACAAATACGGCGAGGAKGCCATGTCATGTTTGCGGGTATGGTCTGAAAAATTCGGTTTCCCGGAGGGGGGGAGTTTCAGTCCCAGACAGCTCAACCACCTCCGGGACCATTTAATGGAACATGAATCAAAGCTTAAATCGAGAAAAATGATAAAGGTCTCTGATTTAAATGAAATAGAACATCATAAAAATGTTTGTTGGCATGGAAGGAGGAGGCCCTAAGGAGAGAAAATAAAGCAATGATCTCAGAAATGTGTTTGTTGAAAAATGGCTCTCCCGGAAAAAAAGCCCCCTGTTAAGGATGAAAAATGATGAAAAACCTGTGGTTAAAACTCCTAAATGTGTGTTTCCCTCCATTTATCCCTCTCTGCATTGGCTGAGAGATCAAAATGAGGACACCCTGGCTCCTGGTCGCCGACCCCCACCGTCAACCCGACCCGGCTGCGACAGTGATGACCCTGACGACGAATCATCTGATGATGCTGACGACGAGGAAGAGGTGCTGCAAACAGAATCTGATGACGACAAAGCTGCTGATAACCATCCTCGGACACCACCTCCTATGAGCACCGACCCAGTGAAGCAAGAACCACCACAGCCAAAGCCGAGACAGGTGACTACACAAGCTGCTACAAAGATGAAACTCAGAAAAAGACAGGAAAAGCAAGGTGCAGCAAAAGACCCCCACCCCTCCTCCTCTCGGTCAAAAACAGGGTACCACAGCTCTGACGCTGTGGCACTGAAGACCTCAGAGAAACTGGCTAAGCTGCAGGATGAAAAAGAGGCTCTGGAATCACAGCTTGCAGACATCACTCAGAAGACCAGTGAGCTGACTCTGCCGATGATAGAGGTCGCAGGACATGCAGGTCCAGCACTGGTGTTCCGTCCCTAGACAAATGAGGACATGAAGGCATTCATGCAGCAGCTACCGAACATTGTGGAAGGTGGGGAAAAGTTCTGCGCTGCCATTAAAACCTTCTGCATGGAAGTACAACCCACCTGGCCTGAACTGAGAAGACTGCTACTCTTCTTTCACATGGGCCAAACCAACTTTGACAAGGTTAAAGGCAACCTGGTAGGTGAATACCGTGTCATTCATCTGATTTTTGATGACGCAGCAAACAACCACTATCGAGTTGCATTGGACAAGCTGTGTGCCACCATCAACCAAGCTTTTCCATGAAAGGTTGTCATGTCAAAGGTGAAGGCCTGTGTACAACTAAAGACTAAAACATCAGAAGATTACTTCTCTCGGCTGCTAGCTGTACATAATGAGTACTCTGGAGTTGATGAGCCGTCAGACCTTGGTGACGTGATGGGGCATTGGGAGAGCGCTTTTAGCCAACACTTCCTAAATGGGCTGCTACCTGAAGTCTTTGCAGTGATGAAAGCCACCTGTCTGGACATGAAAAACGCTCGCTTGGAAAAACTGCGCAAACATGCCAGATGCGCCGATGAGAAACTGGAAGATGAAAGAGAGGCTGAAGATAAGCTGATATCTGAAGCCCACAGGCAAACACAGCTCACATTGGCCCAGACTGTGACGAAACCAGCTTTTACAAATACAGCTACTACCAACAACGCTGCACAACGCTGCTCATTTCCCTCGAGGTCGTGGGAGAGGCCGCGGTAACTGGAAATGCAAGCAGCCTGCCAAGAAACCTCCAAATTCCTTCTGCTACATCTGTGGGGACCCAGATCACTGGGTTAAAGACTGCCTGAAGAGGTTTGTCAAAGGGGAGACGGATGTCTACAGCTGACTAGGCGTGGAACAAGGCCGGGCGGAACTTTGGCGGCGGCGGGGAGG
>NW_013953012.1:0-2267 GCF_001266775.1 Austrofundulus limnaeus | reverse complement strand
GGATAGCGGCCCTCGAGGACTGGAGTTTGACACCCCTGCAGTAGAGTGTTCAGATCTTGGTATGAACAGCTTTGACACAAAAACACTGAAACAGATTTTTGCTCTCAGTTAACTGCCCTGTGAATCTTCTAGCCAGAGATTTAATCTTGAAATTCGGCCTGAGTTTAGTGTCAACCCCCACAGGGCTAAAAGTAATCAGACAACCATCAACATTTACATGCCCTGCGCTGACAGATAAGCATCAGATGTTTGTGAGTGGAAAATTGACCAAGCTGCAGCTGTTCATCTGACACTCAGGACGAGGGAGGTAATAAATCCCTCCGCAGTGATTCAGGAAAATGCCCACCTTCACTGTAAAGCATTTATAACAACATCTCTAAGGGACCCCTATACGTAATGTTTTCTTGAGTTTTTTGAAGATTTTCTGTGCACAGAGTTTTTGTTTTGGGGGTCAGAACGATGTGCTGTCTCAGTTAAACTAAATCATGCCCAAACTGAGTTTTATATGATCCCTGGATCTGTCCCACACATTGCTTTGTCTAAAGCTCCATCTGACACGTGGGACAAGTTAGGTCCGTTTGTGCTATGCTGCGTGAGTACCAGTGATTGGGTCCTCACAGGAACGTCTGGGGTTCATTTCTCCCCCTCTCTGAAAGTTTACAGAACAAAGTGTGAACTTTTTGTTGATTGTTTTCGTTCTGTGTACCAGCTGCCTGACTTATAGGTCAGCTGACTAACCRCCCTGGTCACGAATGAGTCTGGCCCCATTGCTGACTGTCTCTTTCAGGTCCCAGATCATTTATGGGCAAAAAGCAAATGTGATGTTGGATTGATAAAAGGTGTGGAACCAGTGATTGTGACTCCTAAATCTGATTTTTGGCCAAAACTGAAGCAATACCCTTTGAAAAAAGAAGCTGTTGATGGAATCACCCCTGTGTTTGAATCTTTGCTATAAATGCTGGTGTCATTGTGCAGTGTGAGGCCTCACCTGTACAAACACCCATTTTTCCTGTGAAAAAAATTAAAGAAAAACCACCCCACGACTGGCGTTTCGTCCAGGACCTAAGGGCGGTAAATTCTGCTGTTGTTGCCAGAGAGTTGGTCGTCCCAAATCCTTACACTATTTTCTCACAAATACCAGCTGTGGCCACGTGGTTTAGTGTGATTGATCTGAGTAATGCATTTTTTAGCATTCCTGTTGACAACAATAGTCAGTTCTGGTTTGCATTTGAGTTTAAAGGTGCTTGSTACACTTTTACTCGGCTGTGCCAAGGCTATGTGGAATCCCCAACCATTTTTCATAGGCTTTGTGCAAGAACAATTCAATTCAATTCAAAAATACTTTATTGATCCCAGAGGGAAATTAGGTAAACCTGTCATCATTCACGCTGTCACCTGGCTCTGCCCTCCTTCAGTACATTGATGACCTCTTGGTGGCCTCCCCTTCTAAGGCCCAGTGTGAAAAGGACACTGTGGCATTGTTATGTTATCTGACGGAGCAGGGTCACAAGGTCAGCCTCTCTAAGCTGCAGTTTGTAAAACTGTAGGTGTTGTTCCTAGGGCATGTATTATCTGCTGCAGGTAGGATGCTGTCTCCGCAGCATGTCTCAGCCATCACTACCCTGCCCCGCCCTGTCACAAAGAAGCAATTGATGTCTTTTCTGGGTTTGGTCRSCTATTGTAGACGTCATCATTAATTACTCTCAGCTGGAGCAGCCTCTCAGATAAATTTGTCACGCCCCTGGCTTGGTACCGTCTGGTGCTGTTTCTTGGTCCCCTGAAGGAGATGAAGCGTTTGTGGCTTTGAAAAAGGCTCTGCAGAGTGCTCTGTGTCGGGGAACTGCAGACAYGACACAGCCATTTTATCAGCATGTTGATGAAAGATCTGGCTGCATGACCTCGGTGCTGAGCCAGATGCATGGTGATAAGATGAGACCTGTGGCTTTCTTTAGTGCTAAACTAGACGCAGTAGCTGCTGGGTTGCCTAAATGTTTGCGCGCTGTCGCAGCTGCTGAGAAAGCGATTTTAGCATCACGTGGCATCGTGGGGTATTCAGATCTGACCTTGTTTGTCCCCCACGCTGTAGACCAGATTCTAAATGAACAAAAAACATCACATCTCAGTGYGTCCCGTTATACGCATTATATTGCGTGTCTCCTCGAAAGCCCCAATGTCAAAGTGCGTTGCTGCTCAGCTCTAAATCCAGCCACGCTGGTCCCTTTATCCGACGAAGGACTCCCTCATGACTGCGTCGCAGAGTTAGAGCT
>NW_013953011.1:274626-274837 GCF_001266775.1 Austrofundulus limnaeus | reverse complement strand
CTAACAGTGTTGAGTATTACAGTATAGTAATAACTAACAGTGTTGAGTATTACAGTATAGTAATAACTAACAGGGTTGAGTATTACAGTATAGTAATACCTAACAGTGTTGAGTATTACAGTATAGTAATAACTAACAGGGTTGAGTATTACAGTATAGTAATACCTAACAGTGTTGAGTATTACAGTATAGTAATAACTAACAGGGTTGA
>NW_013953011.1:264709-273626 GCF_001266775.1 Austrofundulus limnaeus | reverse complement strand
ATATAATAATATCTAACATTGTGTTGAGTATTACAATATAGTAATAACTAACAGTGTTGCTATTACAATATAGTAATAACTAACAGTGTTGCTATTACAATATAGTAATAACTAACAGTGTTGCTATTACAATATAGTAATAACTAACAGTGTTGAGTATTACAGTATAGTAATAAAAATGTTGAGTATTACAGTAAAGTAATACCTAACAGTGTTGAGTATTACAGTATAGTAATAACTAACAGTGTTGAGTATTACAGTATAGTAATAAAAATGTTGAGTATTACAGTAAAGTAATAACTAACAGTGTTGAGTATTACAGTATAGTAATACCTAACAGTGTTGAGTATTACAGTAAAGTAATAACTAACAGTGTTGAGTATTACAGTAGTAATAAAAATGTTGAGTATTACAATATAGTAATAACTAACAGTGTTGAGTATTACAATATAGTAATAACTAACAGTGTTGAGTATTACAGTATAGTAATAACTAACAGTGTGCATACTGTTGAGTATTACAATATTATAATAATGCGGTCAGTCGGTGGGGCGGTTAGTTCCATATTTTAGTCCAGTCTTCAGAACCAGAAGCTTCAGGATAAACCTGTTGGTCCAAACAAGTCTGGCTGTAAATCAGAACAGTTAGGTTTTCATCTGTAAAAACTGAGTAAAAACTAAAACCATCAGTTTGGTTCTCTCAGATCTGTTCCGGTCTGCAGCTGAAGCCGGGCCCCACGACATTCTGAAACTCTACAACCCCAAAGGGAACATCATCAACATCTGCCCAAGTCTGGAGCCCAACGAGCCCGGCTCCTGCTACAAGCTGGAGGTGGTGGCTGCCGACTGCAACGCCGAGCCTTTAGGTATCCTTCAGCTGGACCCACAGGGACTCTGACTGACCCGGGTCATTAAGAACCTGCTGACGGTCTTCGTGTCATTTCAGGGGCAGAACTCGCTGGTGCCTTGGGATTTGATCTGTCCTCCATGGAGAAAAGGTCCCCTTAAAGTCCAACAGCTGCTGACCCAGAAGGACCCAAAGATCCTTAAGGTCTAATCTAAGGTGTGTTTCAGGCTGCAGAGTCTGGAGAAGAAGATCCTGATGGAGGCCTCAGAGACACCTGAGGTCGTGTACGAGATGAAGAAACAGGTGGACTCGTTCCGAGAAAAACTGGAGGTAAAACACATCAGCTGAGGCTTCAGGATGCTACAAACACCTCAGGAGAAGAAGAAGAAATGATCCGAGAGCTGCTGAAACTAGCTGAAGAAACTGATACTGAGCTAAAACATAAAACAACCTGAACACTAAAAGTAGTAAACGTCAACTAAAATCTAAAAGTAGCAAAAGTCTAGATCAAAGCTAATAGCAGCAAAAGGCTAGTTAAATATCAAACATTGCAAAAGGCTAACTAAATGCTGAAAGTAACGCTAGCTCAAAGCTAAATAAAAGCTAGCTCAAAGCTAAAAGTTGCAAAAGAATATCAAGACACTAATCATTGCAAAAGGTTAACTAAATGCTAAAAATAGCAAAAGGCTAATTCAAGGCTAAAGTAACAATAGGCTACCTAAAAGCTAGAATGGCAAAAAGGCTAAAAGCTTCGACCACTAAGTGCTAAAGATGTTTTTGATACAACTGAAGAGATCTTTGTTGTTTTATTCAGAATGGTTTGTTCTGTGTTGCTTATTAAAGCTTCATGAATCAGTTGATTTGAATAAAACCCAACCCACTTTCAGAGCGTCGAACATCTCAGCTGGTTGGGGTTCTTCAAGGACCTTTCAGAGGGGACCCACAAACCTTCACCGTTCTACCACAAAAGAACTCTTCATAAAACCAGGAAGGAGTGTGAACACGTGCGGGAGAAGGTCCTGCAGATGAGGTGAGTCYGTCAGAAAGCAGTCAGGGAACAGATCTGGCTCATGAAGGTTCTGATTTGTTCCTCTTCAGCTCTCTGGAGGTCTCGGAGGAAGTGAGGCAGTACCTGAAGACCCCGACTTTTGATAACTGGTGAGTTCTGGTGTGAGCGTTAACAAACACAGCAGCTTTTTCCTCAGAGAGGCAGCCAGTCAGCTGATGACGGCTGATTCTGAAGAGGACTGGACCTTTTGTTCTGATCCACACCTTCATCTGAATATGAATGGGTCTTCAGAGGCTGGCTCAGAATCAAAGCTTCATCAACAACAACAAACCCGTTTGAAGTGAGGTCTGGATCCATTCACTGAAGCTGCACCAACATCACAGCATCTTTAGAGYAAACCCTGAGTGGGAGGAGCAGAGTTCAGGACAAAATCACAACATCCAGGAGGTCAAATCAAGGATCAAAAACATCCAGGAGGTCAAATTCTCAAAAAAAAAAAAAGATAAAATGTTATTTTTATTTGTGTTTTGTGTTGTAATCAGATGGACAATTTAAAAAAAGTCTAACATGATCACACCATTTGACTTCTACTAGAGTTCATAAAAAGACCAAAATGAACAAAGACCGTCTGATTCCTGACTCCTGTAGACCTTCTGACTCCTGTAGACCGTTTGACTCCTGTAGACCGTTTGACTCCTGTAGACCGTTTGACTCCTGTGGACCTTAAGACTCCTGCAGACTTCAGACTCTTGTAGATCGTCTGACTCCTGTAGACCTTCTAAATCCTGTAGAAGTTTAGTTTTTGTTTGGATCTCGGATCTCGGTTCTGCAGGCAGTGGGAGGACGCAGAGATCATGGTTCTCCTGCAGGTCATGTACACGGACTTGGACTTCATTGCCACCTTCCACATTGAGCCTGAAGTTCTGCAGCAGTTTCTGTTCGAGGTCTACCGCAGATACAACAACATCCCTTTCCACAACTTCAAACACTGCTTCTGTGTGACTCAGATGGTGAGGACTGAGATCCAGGTCAGAACCAGTGGTCCATCTCTGGTTCTCATCATGTTTTGATGTCCTCTTTGAGCAGATGTATGGTCTGATCTGGTTGACCGACTTGAGGAGTAAAATGGACGCCATCGACCTGCTGATCATGCTGACCTCTGCAGTGTGCCATGACCTGGACCACATGGGGTACAACAACGCCTACCAGGTAACCGGACCTGAGACCCTTCAACTTCAGAGGACGTCTTTTTGATTGTTTGTGTTGTGCTGATAATTGTTTTTCAGATAAATGCACGAACTGAACTGGCTCTTCGCTACAATGACATCTCTCCTCTGGAAAACCATCACTGCGCCGTGGCTTTTGAGATTCTGGAACGGGTAAGAAGGAAAACGGATCTATTGGCTGTAAAACAGAATCATCTGATCTCTGTTTCTGTAGAAGGAGAGCAACATCTTCAGAAATCTGACCATGGACCAGTTCAAACGGATCAGGGAGGGAATCATCAAGTGAGACCAGCTGTATTATCACTATTTCCAGATTCTGATGGCGGCTTTTAGCTTTGGACACTGTTTTTGTCTCTGCAGGTGCATCCTGGCTACAGACATGACGAGACACAACAAGATTCTCAACAAGTTCAAGTCCATCCTGAGTGCTTTTGATTTCGGCAACAAGGAACACAAAGATCTGGTGAAACTAATACATCAGAACAGGAAAACCTTGTAGAAATAATATGTTGAATATAACCAAAAAGTTAGCTTAGCTAATTCATAATCCGGTAACTGAAAATATAGCTTTGCTAATTAATCCAAAACTGTAACACAGTAATATGAGGCGATGTGGTTAGGGGAGTCGTCCCGTAAGCGCCAGTTCAATCCCCCATTCCAGCTGTCTCAGTTGTTGTGTCCTTGGGCAAGACTTCACCCACCTTGCCTACTAATAGTGGTCAGAGGGTCCGGTGGCGCAGGTGCATGGTAGCCCCGACTCTGTTAGTGTACCCCAGGGCAGCTGTGGCTACAATGTAGCTTACTGCCATCAGTRTGTGAATGGGTGAATGTCTGTAAGTGTAAAGCGCCTTGCGGTACAGACGGACTTGATAAAGCACTATAGAAGTTCAGTCCATTTACCATTTAATAAAACTAGCAGAAGCTAATGGTAACAGCTAATTGCTATCCGCTAAGACAACTGTCACTCAGTCGGTGTCACACATCTTCGCCTCCATGGAGCTGAAGATTGGTAGGACTGACACAAACCTGTTGATGTTAACCTGTTAGCTGTTAGCAGACTTAAATGGCTAAACCTAACTAACTGAAAGCTAACTGGTCCGCTAATGGTTTACAAAGTTGTGAAAAATGTGCAAAAGCTAATCTGCTAAATAAAAATTATTTACGCTGTTAGCTGATTAGCGGAACCGTGCACATGCTTCAACTTCCGCTAACTGCTAACTAGCACTAGTATAAACAGACTATACCTGAGCTAGTTAGAGGACATAATGTTGTAAATACTTAGTTTAGTAGAAGCTAATTGGACTGCTAATGGTTTTCAAAGTTATTGAAAAGGCTAATCCGCTAAATTAGTAATGCTGTTAATAAGTGGATCCACACAACTAGAGATAGACTATACCTTGTGGTGTGCATGCTAACAGCTAACCAGCACCATAAGTAGCTAATCGGTCTGCTAACAGTTGTCAAAGTTGGTGAAAAAGCGAATTCATTAAAAAAACCTGTTAGCA
Organism: Austrofundulus limnaeus; assembly: GCF_001266775.1. Classification (NCBI taxonomy): domain Eukaryota; kingdom Metazoa; phylum Chordata; class Actinopteri; order Cyprinodontiformes; family Rivulidae; genus Austrofundulus; species Austrofundulus limnaeus. The sequence continues at coordinate 269,040 of NW_013953011.1, read as the reverse complement.
GCTTTTAGCCACCTGAACTGAGAACATTGTTTCTGCAGCTGATGATGATCCTGATCAAAGTGAGTGACATCTCCAACGAGGCGCGGCCCATGGAGGTGGCCGAGCCCTGGCTGGACTGTCTGCTGCAGGAGTTCTTCAACCAGGTACCAAACTAGGATCTTCTGAAACCAGAACACGATTCAGTCAGAAGCTGCAGGAAATGATGTCACAGTTCAGTTTTCAGTCCAGTGTTTCTGTCCCAGAGTGACGTGGAGAAGCTTGAAGGTCTCCCGGTGTCCCCCTTCATGGACAGAGACAAGGTAACTAAACCGTCGTCTCAGATCGGCTTCATCAGGTTCGTCCTTCTGCCCCTCTTCATCGAGTTGGCCAACCTCTTCCCCTGCCTGGAGGTAAGAACCCCAACCCCCCTGAACCCCCCCATCAACAGCAGTTTGTTTTAAATTTAGCTGTTCTTCCTCCGTTCTGCAGCAGCACATCATCGACCCCGTGAGAAAAGCTCTGGACTACTACACTGAGATGGAGAAAGCTCTGGAGAAGGAGAAACAGAACTGACTGAGAACGTGTCCAAGAACAAGGAGGAGCAGAGTGAGGACAGGAAACACAACTAAACACAAATTTAATCATCTTATTTACAACATTTTATATCTTTTGATGGTTATTTACGTCTACTTGGACCTTGTGCTTTAGGATTTTTGTGACATTTTGTTTTTTCACCTTTAAAGATTTAGGATATAGCTCCAACTGCCTTCTAGTGGTCAGCTTGGAAATAGCAGCAATTTCAAGTTTTTCCTCTTTATTCATGATTTCTAATTATATAATTTATTGTTGACTAATATAAAATAAAATGTTTACAATGAATCTTGGTGTGATAAAACATTTTTATCTTTAAATGCTTTTGGCTCTTGGGGTTTTTATTTGGTGTCACTGGTTGAAAAAGATGGAGAAACCAATCAGAACACAGGAAGTGGCTGAAGTGGACTTTTAAACAGCTGATATTTGCTCCTTGTGGCTGAAACACCTGTATTTGATCCTGATAAAAGGTGCAGGACCACCGCTGGACAGCAGGTGGAGGTCTAAGGTTGGCCATGAAGGATCCATGTCTCCAAGATTCAGGAGAGTCCACTGAAAAACTGGAGGTTTTTCTGCCTTTAACACCAAATATTGAAGCTTTTATCCACTTTAAATAGAATTTTACTTACCAAAAAGGAAATCAGTGTTGGCTTCAAACCCATTTCAGTGATCGGACGTTCTGCAGCTCAAACTTTAGGATCTAATTTTAGTTTGTTATGATCAGAAGAAAAAACCGTGGAGTGAAAGAGGAGCAGKGTGAACTCTCTGACTCTGAAACAGCTGCAGCACCGGAGACAAAACCAGACAGAGGCCAACCCAAACTGAAGCTCAGAAACCAGTCAAGACTAAAAACACTCCTTTTCACTAATAACTGTAGAAGAAACTGAACCGTTTGATGTAATTTTAGCCTAAAGTCATGTAGCGTTGATTAATTAAAGTGTAAAGTGTAGTTTAGGATAGAAATAGTTAATCACCCTTTCTGTTTCTCTCCTAAATTCTCGCTACATTAAGAAGCAAAACGGATGAACAGTAAAATTTTGTTTCAATGTTTTTATATCAACAAACTTGATATTAAAAGTTTCTTGTTTTCGTGAATAAACTTTTGTTTTTACGGCCATAAAACATACAAAAAGAAAGACAGAGTGATGTCAGAAAAATGTTAAATTTTAATATTTACCGACAACCAAACAGAAAAACTTTAACTTCAAACTTGATTTATGACAACGGATTTAAAGAAATTCAGTGTAAAACTGTTAAAAAATGCTGTTTGTCACGTTTTTTAAAGGAAAACTTGAAAAAGAAGACCTTTGCTTTTCAAATATCTGAACTTATTTTCTTTCTTCTTTTTTTTTTTTGGCATTAAATCACATTTGGAAGTTATTTTCCCCAATTTAAAATAAATAAATAAATAAATAAATAAATAAATAAATAAATAAATAAATAAATCAGATTCATGACCCATAAAGTTTTTTTGTTATCTCCTAATTATAACTCATGATTGTAAGAAACTCATAAACACAACTTATAATTCAGCTTTGAATTAAAGCGGCACAAATGGACTTCCATATCTAAGATACCTAATTAATGGAGTTTAAAAAAAACACAAATCAAAGATTAAAATATAGTTCTTCTTTAAATTGATCTTTTTGTAAAAAATAACAAGTTGACTAAACGTTTCTCCTGTAAAAACACTAAAATTATYTATAAATTTAGACAAATCTGTTTCACTGAGGAACAGATCAGGTGATCAGTCCCTCTGAGAGGGGCGGGGCGTGTTTCAGCTCCTCAAACCTGATTGGACGGTCTGTGAAGACGCCTGTTRCCGAGCAGCCAATCGTTAGGACCGATGCGGTTGCGTCATCAGCGGGGAAGGTCCCGCCCCCCTCCTGCCGGAGCTCTGCTCGGTTTGAACCCGAGGCTCGAGCCCATCCGAACCGGTCAAAGATGGACCCGCTGGTCGCAGCCATCGATCAGGGCACGAGCTCTACGAGGTTCCTGGTGAGTGACGTCATCCATTCATCTTTTATCAGCTGTTAAAAACAAAGAGAAACATTTCACAGACAAACAGGATTTGTTGAACTTTAACAGTCTGAGCTGCATTTTTACAATATTTATCATCATTTTACACATTTAGACAGACACGGAACTGTGCATAAGTCTTAATCCAGACTCCTCAAATCCTCCAAAGTGGTTCTGGTTGGGTTCTCCAGACCAGTCCAGTAAGACACTGAAGCTTTTATTGTGAAGGAGTTATAGTGAAGTTATTGTTCTGTAATAAAGGAACCAATGAATGATATAAAAACTTTATGAACCTGTTTTAAACAACAACCTGTCCTTGAAGACGAGTTTGGAAAACTTTTCATAACTGTTTGTTTGAAAACAAAGTATAAAAAAAGAGATTCTGCTGATGTAGAAACAATTTTAAAGGTTGTGGTCAATAATTATCAAGCTTTCCTAACGACCTTTGACCTTCAGTCGGCTCCGGACGGTTTTACCTCCGTGGCTGCTTCAGGTTTTAGTCCTGATCATTAATCTGCTGCTTTATTTGATTTTCAGACATTAACTGAAGAAGAAACATGAAGAAATCTGAACGTGATTTCCCATCATGCTCAGTGTGACATCATGAGACTTTTATTTTGAAATCTGGGTTTTACAGGATTTCCAAACAGAAAACTGTTTCAAACAGCTGATTTAAGAGTTGTGTTCATCAGTGTTCACAAACACAGACGTGTTTGTGTTCATGGACTGCTGAGTAACCTGATGAATAATCTGATGAATAATCTGATGAATAATCTGATGAATAATCTGATGAATAATCTGATGAATTGTTGGTCTGTAACTTCATCCTCTTAGTTCATTAAAAGCAGCTGACTCCCAGATTATAATCTGTTCAGGCTCCTCTCCTTCAGCTGTCTGTGTGTCACACTGTTGTGTTGAAGTAATGTTACTGATTGTTAAACCTGTTTTCTGCAGGTTTTCAACACAAAAACAGCCGAAGTGATCGGTCACCATCAGGTGGAGATCAGCCAGAGGTTCCCGAAGGAAGGGTGAGTCCAAACGTCCCGTCGGCACCTGGACCACATTTACACACAGAACTCATCCAGGATCAGAGCTGAGAAACTGGTTCAAACAGAACTTTTCTTTGTTGTTTTAAATAAACCAAACCTCAGATCACTGCAGATTACTGTTTTAACACATTTTAAAAGTTTCCTGCATTATTTTATTATTCTTAAAAAATATTTTTCTTGTTTTAATTTACTTTGATTTAAGATTTTAGTTTCTTGTAAATCACCAAACAGTTTATTTGTTTTCATGAGAAAAATAAATCAAGTCAAACTCCAGCAGTCAGCAGTTTTTACAGTTATAAATCAGCTGCTTTGATGTTGGAACTTTACTGAGTCAAAGGTTGGTTTTTATTTCAGTCAGAAACAAAATCATTTACACTTTACTTTGTTTACACTTTACTTTGTTTACACTTTACTTTGTTTACAGTTAGTGTTTTCTGTTTGCAATTTACTTTGTTTACACTTTACTTTGTTTAGTTTACAGTTTACTTTTAGTTTACAGTTTACTTGTTTTCTGTTTACACTTTACTTTGTTTAGTTTACAGTTTACTTTTAGTTTACAGTTTACTTGTTTTCTGTTTACACTTTACTTTGTTTAGTTTACAGTTTACTTTTAGTTTACAGTTTACTTGTTTTCTGTTTACAATTTACTTTGTTTAGTTTACAGTTTACACTTTTAGTTTACAGTTTACTTGT
>NW_013953011.1:261822-263709 GCF_001266775.1 Austrofundulus limnaeus | reverse complement strand
AACTGTTTACAGTTTACAGTTTGTTTAGTTATTTACAGTAAACAGTTTACAGTTTGTTTAGTTATTTACAGTAAACTGTTTACAGTTTACAGTTTGTTTAGTTATTTACAGTAAACTGTTTACAGTTTACTATGTTTAATGTTAGAAATAAAACAATAAATCTGAAACAATAATCATGAATCAGATTATAATGTTTTAGTAAAATACAACAACACACTTGTTCCGTCTGTCCATCCGTTTTCTTTTATAAGTCAGGTTCTTCAGTCTGGATCAGACAGCTGCTGGTCTGGTTCTGGTTCTGTTCTGTTCAGTTCTGTACTTCTGTGGTTCTGTTTGGGTCAGATGGGTTGAGGAGGACCCCAGAGAGATCATCCGGTCCGTTTACGAGTGCATGGAGAGGACCTGCGAGAAACTGGAGCAACTTAACGTTGACATTTCCAACATTAAAGGTGAGACAGAACCGGACTCAGACTTGGACTCGGACCAGGACCAGGACTCTGATGCTGCAGGGTCAGTCTGGTGGAGGTGTTTGGTTTTGATGTTGTTGTTTACCTGCAGCGGTGGGAGTGACCAATCAGAGAGAGACCACCCTGGTTTGGGACAAAGAGACCGGAGAGCCGCTCTACAACGCCATCGGTGAGTTTTCTGCTGCTCACTTTGTTCTGAAGCCTCTTCAATAAAACAGATCCAGGTTCTGTAAATTCTCCTGTTCCTGTTGGTCCAGTCTGGTTGGACCTGAGAACCCAGTCCACAGTGGAACGGCTCATTAACAGAACTCCAGGCAGAAACAAGAACCACCTGAAGGTAAGAGATGAACGCTGTGCAGAGTTTAAATATGAGTCTTTATTAGTAAATAAAGACGTTTGTGGTCTCTGCAGGACAGAACCGGACTCCCCATCAGCACCTACTTCAGTGCTGTGAAGCTGCGCTGGCTGCTGGACAACGTGGACCAGGTCCACCAGGCRGTTCTGAGTAAACGGGCCATGTTCGGCACCGTGGACTCCTGGATCATCTGGGTAAGKGTGGTCTGAGACCTGCAGCTGTCTGTTCCTCGACACGTTTAGAACTTGTGGTTTTGGTGTCAGTGCCTGACGGGAGGCAGGACCGGAGGGGTCCACGTGACGGACGTGTCTAACGCCAGTCGCACAATGCTCTTCAACATCCACACGTTAGACTGGGACCTGGAACTCTGCAGGTAGGAACACCTGGARGCAGCTCGGCTCGAAGCAGTTGGGCTTTAAATAATCAGACGTTGTTCTTTAAGGTTCTTCGACATTCCAGTGGAAATCCTTCCAAAGGTCGGGAGCTCGTCTGAAATCTACGGCTGGATGGTGAGTCCTGCTGACTGTCTGGTTCTGGGTGGGTGTTTGGGTTTGAGATAAGATGTTCCAAAGTCTGAGAGCAGCTGGAGGAGCTGCAGAGACCAGACTGACTTAATCACAGATTAATCTTTGATTTCTGGTATAAAACTGTTCTTTATTTCTGTGTGAATTCAACTAATAAARGTTTGATTCGTACTGATCCACTCCTAACTTCAGAGGTTCCTCCCAGAAAGTCAGACCATTAATATATCACTGGATTGGGCGTCATGTGACCTGGGCGTGCTTCACAAGGGGGGTTTTTATGCATAGAGCTAATGCTAACGCTAACGTCTATTCAGATATTGTATTGTCTACGTCCAGTTTTTGTGTTTTTCAACATTTCCAGAGAAAAAGGAGAAAATAAAATGTGTGCCAGTATCAGATACTGCCTGCAYCATTATGAAGCTGAAGAATAATTCTTTGTTATAAAAATTTAATTCATTGAACAATTCTTTGTAATATGAAATAATCTGTACTTTATTTTGTTTTTACTGACGTTAAAATTATTTTAGTTTACAGCAAAAAC
>NW_013953011.1:260069-261475 GCF_001266775.1 Austrofundulus limnaeus | reverse complement strand
GGTCAGAACTCATTGACTTGTATATAAAAACACCTGTGAAACGCAAAATACTTATTTTAAGCCACTGTTTGTCATTTAAATTAGTTATTTATTTTAAATTTCCATAACATTAAAATTCACAATTACTTCAGCTTTATTTTGAACCATAGTTTTTAAAAATCGAGCAAAAAATAATAAATTTATAAGAGTTTTTCATCAGGATGATGCAACGCACAAGCCACGCCCAGTCCATGCACTAGCCACGCCCACTCCAGTAATATATGTCATTGAGTCAGACTTTATTTTAAGCTTTTTGATCAACACTGATTCAGACTCTTTGAAAAATGTTTAAGAGCTTTTCTTATAAATGTCATCTACATTACGTGGGTTCAGATTTTAATCCCGTTTGTTTCTGKTGTTTGTCCAGAAATCCGGCTCGCTTGCAGGAGTTCCCATCTCCGGGGTAAAAACTAAACATCTGATAAAAACCCTGGATCTGATCACTTTGTTTTAATGCTGAATAATAATGTGGTTGTTTCCGTCAGTGTTTGGGGGACCAGTCGGCAGCTCTGGTGGGTCAGATGTGCTTCGAGGAGGGCCAGGCCAAAAACACGTAAAGAATTATTAATTTTTTGTAAAACATCAGAATCTTTATTATTTATGTGACYTTTTGTGTTTGCTTGTAGGTACGGCACCGGCTGCTTCCTGCTCAGAAACACAGGGACCAGGGTAAGTTCTGGACCCAAAACCTTCAGATCTTCTCTCTTCATTTCACTTCATTTAATTGATTATTTTATGTTCTCAGCCTCTGACGTCGGAACACGGCCTCCTCACCACCGTCGCCTATAAGCTGGGCAGGGACAAACCCGCCTGCTACGCTCTGGAGGTTCTGGATCTGTTGGGCTGCAGGTTTTACAGTTTACTCCAGTCTGCCATAACGTTATGACCACTGACAGGTGGATCAGAGCTGAAGGTGAACTCGGAACAAAAGTGGGTCAGAACATCTTCAGAACTGCAGCTCAGTGGGACGTTCCAGGWCTGCAGGGGTCTGGACCCACAGTGGTCCAAGAAAGAAGAACCGGTGATGATTCAGGATAATTAATGTACCTGCTCTGTGTTCTGATCCAGAAGGAAGTTGAAGGTCCACAAGAGACCCTCAAAAGGTCCACAATAGACCCTCAGAGGTCCAGAGAGACCCTCAGAGGTCTCCAAGAGATCCTGAGAGGACCACAGGAGACCCTCAGAGGTTCACAAGAGACCCTCAAAGGTCCACAGGAGACCCTGAGAGCACTGCAAGAGACCCTCAGAGGTCCACAGGAGACCCTCAGAGGTCCACAAGAGACCTTCAGAGGTCCACAGGAGACCCTCACAGGTCCACAGGAGACCCCCGCAAGAGACCCTCAGAGGTCCACAGGAGACCCTCAGAG
>NW_013953011.1:257161-259122 GCF_001266775.1 Austrofundulus limnaeus | reverse complement strand
GCAAGAGACCCTCAGAGGACCACAGGAGACCCTCAGAGGTCCACAAAAGACCAACAGAGGTCCAGAGAGACCCTCAGAGGTCTCCAAGAGATCCTGAGAGGACCACAGGAGACCCTCAGAGGTCCACAAAAGACCAACAGAGGTCCAGAGAGACCCTCAGAGGTCCACAAGAGACCCTCAAAGGTCCACTGGAGACCCTCAGAGGTCCACAGGAGACACTCAGAGGTCCACAAGAGACCCTCAGAGGTCCACTGGAGACCCTCAGGAGGTCCACAAGAGACCCTCAGAGGTCCACTGGAGACCCTCAGAGGTCCACAAGAGACCCTCAGAGGTCCACAAGAGACCCTCAGAGGTCCACAAGAGATCCTCAGAGGTCCACAAGAGACCCTCAGTGGTCCACAAGAGACCCTCAGAGGTCCACAGGAGACCCTCAGAGGTCAACAGGAGACCCTCAGAGGTCCACAAGAGATCCTCAGAGGTCCACAAGAGACCCTCAGTGGTCCACAAGAGACCCTCAGAGGTCCACAGGAGACCCTCAGAGGTCAACAGGAGACCCTCAGAGGTCCACAAGAGACCCTCAGAGGTCCAGAGAGACCCTCAGAGATCCACAGGAGACCCTCAGAGGTCCACAAGAGACCCTCAAAGGTCCACAGGAGACCCTCACAGGTCCACAGGAGGAGGCGGGTCAGATTCAGGTCTTTGGTCATAATGCTTTGGCAGATTGGTGGATGTCACAGTCCAGATGGTCCAGCTGACTCCTGATGTTTCCTCTGCAGGGTTCAGTGGCCATCGCAGGAGCTGTGATCCGCTGGCTGAAGGACAACATGGGCATCGTCCAGTCGTCCTCAGAGATCGGTACGTCCTTCGTCACATGAGACGGTCCTGAGCTGTAGTCCAGAYCCTCCTGGTTTCAAATGTTCCTCCTCTCCTCTCAGAGCAGTTAGCAGCTGCAGTAGGAACGTCGTACGGTTGTTACTTCGTCCCGGCGTTCTCCGGTCTCTACGCTCCGTACTGGGAGCCCAGCGCTCGAGGGTGAGACAAACCTTTCACCTCAGATCCACCGAGTTTCAGGGTTCAGGATGAAAAACGWATATTTGTTTCCTCTGTGGACTCAGCATCATCTGTGGACTCACACAGTTCACCAACAGGAGCCACCTGGCCTTTGCTGCCCTGGAGGCTGTCTGCTTCCAGACCCGAGAGGTGAGGAACATCTGGTCTTTTTAGAGACCAAACAGGAAGCAGCAGCTGAAGCTGACATGGAGCTCTGTGTTTCAGATCCTGGATGCCATGAACAAGGACAGCGGTGTCCCTCTGACCCAGCTTAGGGTGGACGGAGGCATGACGGGGAACCGATTACTGATGCAGCTACAGGCTGACATCCTCTGCATCCCTGTTGGTCAGAAAACCACACAAGTCCATAAACACCAGTCTACAGTCTCATCCACCAGTTCTACATGTCTCATACACCAGTCTACAGTCTCAAACACCAGTCTGCATGCCTCAAACACCAGTCTGCATGTCTCAAACACCAGTCTGCATGTCTCAAACACCAGTCTACATGTCTCAAACACCAGTCTGCATGTCTCAAACACCAGTCTGCATGTCTCAAACACCAGTCTACAGTCTCATACACCAGTCTACATGTCTCATACACCAGTCTACATGTCTCAAACACCAGTCTACAGTCTCAAACACCAGTCTGCATGTCTCAAACACCAGTCTACGTGTCTCATCCACCAGTCTACGTGTCTCATCCACCAGTCTACATGTCTCAAACACCAGTCTACAGTCTCATACACCAGTCTACATGTCTCATCCACCAGTCTACATGTCTCAAACACCAGTCTGCATGTCTCATACACCAGTCTACTCTCAAACACCAGTCTACATGTCTCATACACCAGTCTACATGTCTCATCCACCAGTCTACATGTCTCATACACCAGTCTACTCTCAAACAC
>NW_013953011.1:251951-255245 GCF_001266775.1 Austrofundulus limnaeus | reverse complement strand
CATGTCTCATACACCAGTCTACTCTCAAACACCAGTCTACAGTCTCAAACACCAGTCTGCATGTCTCAAACACCAGTCTACATGTCTTAAACACCAGTCTACATGTCTCAAACACCAGTCTACATGTCTCAAACACCAGTCTACATGTCTCAAACACCAGTCTACATGTCTCAAACACCAGTCTACATGTCTCATACACCAGTCTACATGTCTCATACACCAGTCTACATGTCTCAAAACCAGTCTGCATTGTCTCAAACACCAGTCCTCAGCCTCAACATAGTCTCTACTAATTCTGAACTCTCATTTCTTGGTGTTTATTTTAAACTAAAACTGAAGTCTTAATTCTCAGTGAGATGTGCAGCAGTGGCAGCATGAAGGAGCCCCTCCCAGGACAAAGTTGTGATTTTGTAACTTGTTTTGTTGATAAGACTCACCGGTGACTCCCCTCTGAATCTGGACTCTGTCCCTTCCAGTCACTTTGGACTTTTGTCTCATTAAAAAACTAATTCGTTTACATCAAATCAGACTTGTCTAAAATCAGTTTCCTGTCATGGAAAATAATCTGTTGGTTTGAATCGTTTCAGTCCGGCCCACCATGTCCGAGACCACGGCTCTGGGTGCAGCCATGGCAGCGGGGGCGGCTCCGGGGGTGGAGGTGTGGAACCTGAACCCAGGTCAGCTCCCCCACCTCACGTCTGAGAAATACGAACCTCAGATCAACCCAGAAGGTAAGAAAAGACCAATAAAAGCTCAGATAAACAACAAACATCCCAGCAGCAGTGGGTTTCTGGATCAGCCTTGTGTGGTTGTGGAGCAGTTCTGACCCACTCTGTTTTACACCACTTCAGACCAGTGAGGTTCTCTGAAGGTCCACATCATTTCAGCCAAGATCAGGTCCTGACTGGACCCCTGCAGAACCTTGATTCCTTTTGTTTTGACCTTTTCAGGTTCTGTTTGAGATCTTTGTTCTGTTGGACCCAGTCTGGTCCAAACTTCTGGTACATTTGAACACATTTTCATGATTTAGTCCATGAAAAAGGCATTAAACTGTCACAAAATGATGTTTACTCACCAGTTAGTGTAAATAAGGTTTTACAGACAGAAAAGGGAAACAGAGCTAAAAAAATGAACTTCCTGAGAGTCATGTGACAAAGGGGAGCTCTGTGATTGGTTCTTCTTCTTCTTGTGTGATGTTTTATGGCGGTTGGCAAACATTGAAAGCTGTGCATTACCCCACCTACTGATATGGAGTGTGGATCAAAATATTTTTATGTTATGTTACTTATGTTCTTTTTTCTAACTTTTCTGTTTAAAACTGACTGCTAAGAATGTTTTTGCTATATTTGACAAAAAAAGCAGTGGGATATGGTTAAAAACAATTGGTTTATTAGGAATATTTGAATACGTCAAACAGAAATACATGGATTCATAAGTTTCTGCCAAGTTTTTTTGTCATTTGTGTTTATTGTGAAATTGATTTTAAATTTAGTTTCATTTGACATTAAAAAGTCTTAAATTTAACTTGCCTTAAAATGTCAGAAGCCTGAAATAATAAATCTACATATTTATTAGAATGTGAAGCACTGATAACTGAGCTCTGCTGCCCTCTGCTGGTTGTTTCTGAAGTCGTCCTTGCTCCGCCCACAGAGAGCGAGTACAGGTTCGCCCGCTGGAAGAAGGCCGTGCAGAAAGCCATGAACTGGGAGACGTCGGAGACGAGCTGCAGCTCTAACGGTACGCTGAGGTTCTCACCTCCATCATCACCTTTCCTCTGAAACCCCGCCCCCCTCAGGTGTCTCACTGTCACCCATGTCTGGAAACAGGTGAAGAGAAGAACGGCGCCCCCTGCTGGGTCCCTCCCACCCCGACCCTTGTCAGAGTGGACCCCTAAGGTCCGACGGTCGGTGCTGCATGTCCTGCAGCTCTCTAACCAGTTTACAGGATATTTTGCTAACAGAGATGTATGTCAGAGGGTGATAATGACCTGTTGGAGACTTTAATTAAACCGTTTCTCTTCGCAGGTCAGCAGCAGTGACAGAACCGGGCGGTACCAGGATCCGTTTCTCAGGACCGACGCAGATCAGACCTCCTGGGATCCGATCCAGACCTGCTGGGTTCTACACAAACAGCCTGTGGAGCTCCTGAACACAAACTTTAATATTTAGTTTGTAAGAAAGGGAAAGTAAATCAAAGCGTCCAGTTAAAGGGATTTTCCTCTTCTGAGGTCCAGCTCAGTTCTGGACCAGCAGACCTTGTTTTAAATGGAGCCACGTTTATAAGAACAAAGCCTTTAAAATGTAAATTTAAATTTCCTGAAGACCACCAGGTCTCTGATCCTACCTGGACCCTCCAAGCTGAGCAGCTCAGATTCTATGAACTCCCTTCAGTGGTCTGAATGTAGAGATTAACACTGACTAATCTGAATTAGAGAGTTGTACTGAGATGACTGAAGCAGAATAATCTGTAAATGATTGTTTATGAACTAAACCAACCACACCTCAACATGGGTCAGAACCTGGACCGGGTCAGGACTGAGACCCAGAGTCTCTGAACAGAACTTTGTAATAATTCTTCTTTTGATTTAGAATTAATGGAGTCTTTATTTCACAGCCGTATGATTTATGAGATTATTTAAAGGGAAGTGTTTTTGTAAAATGATGACCTGAATGTGTTTAATAAAACTGAGCCKTTTGATCCTGGTGACATCATTTATTAAACACTTTATGGTTGCTCAGGGGGTCAGAGGAGTGGAACGTTTTACAGAAGGTCAAAGTTCATGTCAGAGAATGGTCAGCGGGAGAACTGCCGCCGGTCGCTCCTCCCTTTGTTCACGTGTTTGAAGATTCTGGATTTGTTGACGTTTTTGGACTTCTGGTAGCCGAAGCCGCCGCCGCCGCCTCGTTTCTGCATCTTCACGCCTTTGCTGCTGTGGACGTCTGGAGACAAACGTCAAGGAGGACAAACAGAACCCAGACTTTCAGACGCATCTTACACTGAAGAGGAGTGACATCACTTCCTGTTTCAACGTTTATGCATATAGTTATATATTAAAAGGCTAGATAAGTTATAGGCTGTGTCCAAAACAACAGGACGGGTCCTCCGAAGGTCGAATTTGTCGGCCGCATACGTCACAGCGCCGCGACGAAGGACGTCCAAAACGGAAGACTCCTCCGATGCGGCCGACAAATACGTCCTTCCTTTGGCCTGAATCGAAGGGAGGTACACTTCGCTGCAGCATGCAGAATGGGGCGGGGACGGACCTTTCCGTCAGTCCCATACCTTATATAGAAA
>NW_013953011.1:244237-249706 GCF_001266775.1 Austrofundulus limnaeus | reverse complement strand
CTTGTCTAGCCTTTATACAACTATGACTTGTCTAGCCTTTATACAACTATGACTTGTCTAGCCTTTATACAACTATGACTTGTCTAGCCTTTATACAACTATGACTTGTCTAGCCTTTATACAACTATGACTTGTCTAGCCTTTATACAACTATGACTTGTCTAGCCTTTATATACAGTATCTGTGACTTATCTAGCCTTTATATATCTAGGACTTGTCTAGCCTTTATATATCTCTGGTTTCTGCCAACAGAAGGAAGGATACTCAGGTCCACGTAGGGGGGAACCTTGAAACCGAAGGACAGCGCCACCATGGGGAGGTTGAGCGTGTTGACGCTGTAGATCTGTTTGAGCGAGTGCGAGTCGTACGCCCTCACGTACGACTTGTAGGCCTCCTGCGCCGACTTGTGCAGGTAGTAGTTCTTCTCGATCAGCTTCTCCAGCTGAGGAACAAGAGAAAGTTCTGGTTCCTGAGGCGGACCACGAAGCCTCTTAAAAGCTGAGCCAGGATCCTTACCTGGGACTGGATGTCAGAGATCTTAGTCCAGGARAACTCGAACTCGCTCAGAGGGACCTGAGGACAGGGAGGCAGAGATAAACCGGACTGAGCTGTAGGGGGGATACAGTTATCTGGGTTCTGACGGGTCCAGGACTCACCTTGGCCTGTTTGAGGAAACGCAGGAAGCCCAGCTCTTCAGGCYGCAGGATGAGGAGGGCGTGGCCTCTGCCGTCGATGCCGCGGGCGGTCCGGCCCACCCTGTGGATGTACTCCTGAGGAGCAAAGAGGGAAACCATCAGAACCCAGCTTTTTAACCTCGGGAAGAAGCCCCGCCCTCCTCGCCACCTTCGGGTCGTCCGGCGGGTCGTACTGGACGATCCAGTCCACCTCGGGGATGTCGAGTCCTCGAGCGGCCACGTCCGTGCACAGCAGGATGCCCGAGTCGGCGTTGCAGAACTGGAAGAAKGTGGTGGTCCGTTTGGTCTGCTTCTGTTTGCCCTGGAAGCAGAAACAGAAGAACAATCAGACCGGCTGGTTCTGGTCTCGTACAGGACTGAAACCGGTCCGGTCCGGGGCGCTCACGTGGATGGCCATGACGGGCAGGTCGATGTAGTTCAGCAGCTCGTAGTGGAACTTGACCGACATGCAGGAGGAGAAGAAGACCATCAGCTTCTTCTTACGGTTCTTCTTCAGGAAGGTGAAGAGCAGCAGGAAGCGTTTCTCTGACGGACACACCACGTAGCCCTGAAACCGGACCCACGGGTCAGAACCAGCCCACCAGGAACCACGCCCTGACCCCTCAGAGACCGTACCTGCTCCAGGCCGTCCACTGTAGCCTGGTCTTTGTTGTCGTCCACTCCCACGTACAGCGGCTCCTTCTTCAGGGAGATCCGAGCCAAGTCCTCGACCCGTCGGGTCTGAGTGGCTGAGAACAGCATGGTCTGCCTCTTCTCTGCACACAAACACAAATATTCAGAACCTCCACCGGTCCACTCCTCAAAACAACCAGAAGGTCCTGAAGTTTGTTCACAGAAGAAAATAAACACATTTGACACTGAAAAATGTCTACATTTAATTATAACAGTCTGCCATGTTTTAAAATTTACACATAGGTCTGCCATACCTCATTAATTATACGATACAGCGGCCTAACACTAACATTAAATGACATATCAGCCTGCCAACTGAATAAATTATATGATACAGTCTAACACATTAACATTAAATGACATATCAGCATGCCATACTCAATTAATTATATGATAAAACAGGCCTGCCATACTTCATTATTTACATGATACAGCAGCCTAACACAATATTAAATGACATATCACTCTGCCATACTGGATAATTTATATGATACAATGGACTAACGCATCAAAATTAAATGACATATCAGCTTGCCATACTTCATTAATTATACGACACAACGGCCTAACATTAACATTACATGACATTTCAGCCTGCCATACATCATTAATTATACAATACAACGGCCCAACATTAACATTAAATGAAATATTAGCCTGCCATACTTAATTAATTATATGATACAATGGAAAGACATTTTTAAATTCTATGCTACATTGACCTACCAAACGATATTAATTATAGTAACGGCTTGACATTGTTTTAAATTGTATGACACAATGCTTGCCTTAACTCATGAACTATGTCATTTTTAAATTAGATTATGTCAGCCAGCCATACCCCAATAATTGTATAACATAATGGCATGACATTTTTTTGATTATATAGCATAATTTCCTGCCATACTCAATTATGATACAATGGCATGACTCAGTTAAAACACAAGATACATGGGCCTACTACACATTGTTAAATACGTGACACATCAGCATGCCACACTAATAGTTTCTTTTATATGTTTTATGTTTTAAATCTTTATTTCCTGGCACCAAATTGTTGTTTTAGTTTAAAAATTATTATAATTTTAAATGTTATGGCCTCTCTTTATCTCCAGACCTCCTGACAGTTACGTACTCGGCAGCAGCTTGATGATCTGTTTCAGCTCCTCCTCGAAGCCCACCTCTAAGATCCGGTCGGCCTCGTCGATGATCAGACACTGCAGGTTCTTGTACATGAACCCAGGACTGTTCTGGACACCAACACAGGAAGTTACCAAAATAAAAGCTCACATCACAATCAAACTACAAATGATTAAGGAAGCAGAATTAGACATGCCCCATCAAAATAAAAGCTCACATCAATCAAACTAAAGAGGATTTAACCATACACCACCAAAATAAAAGCCCGGCCTCACCTGCAGGTGGTCCAGCAGGCGGCCCGGCGTCGCCACCACGATGTTGACTCCTTTGGCCAGTTTCTGGGCCTCGGCCGAGCGGTTGCTGCCCCCCATGATGAGCCCGTACGTGTGCACGTGGTGAGTCATCAGCTCCTTCATCACGCCGTACGTCTGCATGGCCAGCTCCCGGGTCGGAGACAGAATCACCACCCCGGTTCCTGTTGGACAGACGGGTTCAGAGGGACGTCCCGGGTGACAGAAGCGGCGTCTCTCGGGACGAACTCACCGTTCCTCGGCATGAACTTCAGCTTGTAGATCAGCTCGATGGACGGGATGAGGAAGGCTAACGTTTTACCACTTCCTGTTTTGGCTGCAGCCAGGATGTCCCTGCAGGGAGACAGCACAGAGACATCAGTGAGAGGAGCCGGGACCGTCTCGTTGTCGGTTCTGACCCGGCAGGTGGACGCACCTCCCCTCCAGCAGGGGTCGGATGGTTTTGTGTTGGATCTCAGTCATCTGTTCGAAGCCCATCTCCTTCACGCCCTTCAGGGTGTTCTCACTCACCAGGTCCGACAGGGAACTGAAGGACGCGTCCTCGAACGCACCTGGAACACAACAGAACCCATCAAACCGGGTCGAGCCCAGATTCCCGGGTCTTTAAACACTCTCCAGGTGAGGTTAACTTGTCCCTGCGGTTCTGACAGTGAGCCGGGTCACAGGCGACCCACTAACAAACAGAACCACAGGTGTCTCTGTCCGCCTTCGCTGACACTCGCCTCACCACGAAGACGATGAGCGAGCAACACATGAAGGCAGATTAAATCCTGGAGATTAAAACAGAACTGAAACCTGTTAATCCAGTCGGTAGTTCAGGCTGATCTTCCTCCTCCTCCTCCTCCTCCTCCTCAGTCTTTGTCTTCTTCTCAGCTGAAACGAGAACAGAACTCAGAACCAGAACCAGCAGCAGGTGGGTTATGTTTTTATCTCTTTTACCTGGTGGTTCTTCTGGATCAGGCAAATTTCTTTTCTTCTTCTGTTTGGTCAGAGGAGCCTGGTCTGCTCCTGCTGGTTCCTCCTGGTCCTCCTCAGGCTCCACGCAGACGGGTTCCTCCTCCAGTCCATCAGAACCCACTGCAGCAGAACAGGAACACGGTGAGAACAGCTCTGAGACATCGTTTCTGTTCATTACTCTACAATAAATACAAATGTCTTCGTCAAACTGCTCCTGAATACCAGAGGAGATCTAGAATCTGCGTCTTTTTTGTTTTACTTTAACAAATAAATAAATAAAAATAAACTACATGACTGAGCTGTTATTTAATATATTTAACCAGACAGCAGTTTATTAATGATTTCACCACATATTATTCATACTTTCAGCGGTCTAAACTTTTACAAATCCCATAAACTTTACTTTTAAAGGACTCTAACTGGAGCTTCCGGTTTGATCTGATTAATAAAGTTGAGGTAGTGTTGTAAAAAACACTAATAAACGGCTTATAATAAGTCGTTTTACAGTAAAAATACGATTTAATAATTGTTATTAAATTCACTGTTTATACGGTGTATTTGAACCTGGTCATATCCCAGTCAGTGCTGGTCCGGAACAGAACCGAACCTGAGCCGCGTCCGAATCTTTTCAGCTCGTTTTTCTTACCGGTTTCTTCTTCTTCTCTCAGTTTGTTCTTCTGTTTTCGCTCTTTGGTCTTTTCGCTTCTTTTTCGGATTTTTTTCCGAAGGAGTCTCATCGGCATGTCCGCCATGATTGCTGACAGCGCACGTGTGCAGTAATTTGTGACGCTAAGGACCTCCCGGGGCACCACGCTGTGATGCCTGAGTGAAAAGAAGCGAAGGACCCCCCACCCCCACCCCGGAAGTTGTGGAACCAAAAGGACTGCCTGAATAAAATTAGTTGTGAACATATTTTTCTCCACTTCCAGTTTTCATTTCAATATTTACATCAATACAGTAAACAAATGAAGAGAAAAGAACCCTTAAATGCAATAATGTGGACCAAAATACAAGAAACAATAAAGTTAAATAAAAAAGGAAAATGTAAAATAACTTCAAGACTTCACTTGGTTTGTTAGGTTCAACGTTTAAACTGCAAAACATTTAATAATACTGTATATATAAAAACATAAAATTGAAATATGTAAACTATTCCTTTAAAACATCAGTTTTGTAGCAGAAAACGAGCATTTATTTTAAATGAAATAAACAAAATGTGATATTTTGCTGTTTTATTTAGGTTTTCACAAGGTAGTGAAAAGATGAGCCTAAAACAAACAGCTGGGTCTTTTGTCCAAGATTTGGGAGAAAAAAAAAGAGCACAAGCTGTGTACAAACTGCAGTCTTCTCTCCTTTACAAACACTGGTCTAACAGAGAAAAGTTTATTGATTTTTTTAAATTAGGATGTGGATGTATCTGGATCACCTCTTGTTAGACCTTTTTCTGTCATGTTTGAAAATATGTCTTCCTCTCTTGTGGTGTACCGCAGGGCTCCGTTCTTGTTGATACAACCAATTGTTTCTTGAGTTTTTTAATGTAATTCCTTAAACTTTTGTCATGTTTGATTTCTGCAACTGTTCAAACTTTCACATTCCTTGAAAAACTGATTAAGTTTTGCAGAACATGTCTTCAATAAAGATGCATTAAAATGTCACAAAGCTCACGTTTGTTTCGCCGTACAAGCATAAAAACA
>NW_013953011.1:241433-243558 GCF_001266775.1 Austrofundulus limnaeus | reverse complement strand
CTTATTTTAATAACAACTGAAGGTAACATAGATACTTTATGATATAGAATTTAAATCTATGCCTGAGAAGCACACACTGTTGCCCCTTTAAATCGTGGCTCAATCAAACCATCTTGTTTTTAAACGAAGAAAAGACGACAGGCATCATTTTTTTTTGGTGATGCTCCTATTTTTGGTTCTCTGACATTCAGGTTAAGACCCACAGTTAAAAGAGTGGCAGATGAGGTCCAAACACAGACCCGGGTCTTTTCAGTTGCAGCACCCAGACTAGAAACCAGGTTTCTCAGAACACATGCTCCATCACTGACCTGGGTCTTTTTAAATCTAGAAACCTTTTTTATTCAGGCAGGGTTTTAATACCTAATGTTTTATTTATTTGCATTGTTTGTCAGTAATTCCTCTCAGTAAGTACATTAAAAACAGTAAGTGTGACCAGATTCTGTTTGAGCTGCTTTAGGTTTCATTTACTCAGAATCACCACCCATTTCCTGAGTCATTCTGCAGCTCACATTCTTTTCACTGTCTGCTGCACTCTGCAGCAAAGAAGCTTTTGATTTCCTCACTGAGGCTCAGTCAGCAGCCCCTCAGCACCGGGGAGGACTGCAGAACACAACAAGGGGATCTTGTCTTGAAGCTGGTGAGTATTATTTGTTATTCTTGTGCTTTGGGTCAGGGAGGATAAAGAGAAAGCCTGTCTGCTAACAAGAGTTGTCAGCATCCGATGCAGCTAAATCAACAAGCAAACCGTTTAAAATGACAAAATAAAGCTTCCTGTTTTTTTTTGTCAAACCATCTGCATTTAAAACAACAAATAAACAAAAACATCACAGTGTGTTACAGGTTTATATTACCATGATGCTGAAGAGCACAGAGAGTAGCAGAGAGCACATTCTTCCTTTTTGGACTGAACTTTTGTCTTGTGGTGGTTCTGCTGTGGGAAAAAATTACAATACCTGAAACGATTAAAATCATGTTAGACAAAAGAAAAAACCCACAAACCACACCCTGAACTATGGAGCCTTGTTTAATAAATGATAAAATCAAGTAAATGAAATAAGTTAAAGGGCTTGCATTTCTTGCTCTTAGATTTTTTACTTTCATTTCTTGTGATTAGTAGCCTACTTCTTTTTTTAATAGAGCTGAACCATATTTCTCATCCTAAGAATTTCTTTACTTAGTTGACTTGTGTTAACCTCCATATGACAGTAATCCAATTCTGAATCCTTCTTGATGTAATGGATCACTTGCTGCCTGTTTTGACTTGTTTCTCCATAACTGTCTTCAAATAACCTGACTGAACTGAAGGTAATTTTAAAAATGCCTCACCAATCGTCTCGTAATTTTGTGTTTGCTGAAGTCGCTTGGTCACAGATTGGCAGCCATCTTGAACGGGACTGAATCCAAAAAGCTAATCTGCAGTAGATACTGTACACATTCAGTTATCAGTGTACATTGCATTGGCAATCACAATCACTATTGTGATTCCCATCCAAGTCATCTCAACTTTGCCATGCTTCTCCTCCTGCATACTTTGTCCTAGAGCTGCCATTGTAATTTATATCTGTAAAGCCCCTGTCCCAAATGATGGCTATGCCTTTTGGTGCCTGTAAAACTTATAGTTTTTGAAATATTAATGTTTAATAAACTATAATGACAGTCAATGGAGCCTTGTATTGGTCCAATACTGCCCCCTGCTGCATCTACACAATATGGTACTGCACCATAGTTTTATAATATTTAAACTCAGTACTTCAGTGATTACAATATTAATATGATTGTATTTTAATAAATAAAACTGTAATACTGTCTTTATGTTGTCCTATTGCTGTAATATATTGCACTTAAGTGTCAATAATTACATTGGCAAGGTAAACTTTTTCTGTATACATTGTCCTCTGCCACATCTCCTATAGTCTCATGATGAGCACTGTGGGCTTTCATGTGGGAGATCAGGGTTCAAATCCAGCTAGTGCAACTTTAACAAGAAATCTCTTCAAACTTCATATTGTAACACAATTACCTTAATTGCAAACACCTGCTAACGTGACAGGCACAAGCTGGTATAGAAAACACATTTGAACTTGGACAAAGTTCATTCTGCAAGTCCAATGCTGCAGGCAAAGCC
>NW_013953011.1:239346-241149 GCF_001266775.1 Austrofundulus limnaeus | reverse complement strand
GTTTTTATATTTAATCTCAATATTTCAGTGTTTACAATACTAATATCATTGTATTTTGATGTTTTATTATAATATTGTCTTAATACTGCTCTATTGTAATATTATGCAATTTAGTGTCAATAATTGTATTGGCAATGTGGCCTCTTTCTGCACACATACAAACCAACCCCTGCCACCACTTTCTGCCACAGCTGCATTGGTCTAATAGTCTATGTCATGGACTTTCATGTGGGAGATCATGTTTTAAAACCCAGCTAACGCAATTTTAACAAAAAAACTCCTCCAACTTCATATTGTCACACAATTACCTTAATTACAAACACCTGCTGACGTGACAGGCACAAGCTGGTATAGAAAACACATTTGAACTTGGTCAAAGTTCATTCTGCAAGTCCAATGCTGCAGGCAAAGCCATGCTGYAATGACATGCTACATGGCAATGCACACTTGTTTTTACATCGTAAAAACCCATGTCTAGTTACTTTCTGAGTTTCTCTCAGATCTGTCCACAGGGTGATCACATATTTTGCTGACAATAAATCAAGTACACGCAGACCAGCGAAAACAGTTTTATCTCCACCTTCAGTTGAAAACAAAGAAATGCGGGTTGAAAGACAATCCTTCTATTTAAGGCTCACAAAGTGATGACAATGCATTCTCTGACTTATGATAAGTTTGTTTTGCAAACCTTCACTGTATCAAAGGGCTGTGGGACTGGATAAAAACTTGAAAAGCTGGAAAACCTGTCATGGACACAAGCAAACAATCTGCAAACTGTCGACACAAAGGCCCAATACAAGACTTCAGAAGTTCACCGTCACAACTGTACGTTTTACATAAATCAACAAATAAAATCCATGCTTTGCATGCAGTTTGAAGAATGAACTCAACCAACAGGACAGGAGCTTAGTCCTGAGCTGAAACACGTCCTGCTTTTAGCTTCAAGGAGAAAAAGTTTGACGTCTCCTGAGTCAGACGTGGATTACTTTAAAAAAGATCAGATGTGTAAACATCTCTAACCAGGAACAATCTGAATGCTTACAGCTTCCACTGGTCACAGCTCGATGACCACAGACAGACATGATAAAAGAGAAGCACAAAAAGGAAAGAGTATTGTTTGCAAATCACTTAAAGGTCAAAACTTCTGCTTTTGTAAAAAGAAAGTGTAAAAAGTGAAGCATTGTTCATTTAAAGTTGGGTTTAAGAACCAACAACACTTTTATCCTGAGGGAGGTCTTTACCTTCCTAAATGAAACATGGATGTTTCTTGGTGAGTTCAGCACTTTAATGAAATGTCCTGATGCAGCTCAGTAACCAAGGTAGAAAAAAGTCAAAAAAGAAAAAAATCAGTAGGTCCTCTGGATGGTTCTTCTTTAGTGAAACGTTTCGTCTCTCCTCCAAGAGACTCACCTGAAACTCATCAGACTGAAGAAGTCTCTTGGAGGAGAGACGAAACGTTTCACTAAAGAAGAACCATCCAGAGGACCTACTGATTTTTTTCTTTTTGACTTTAATGAAATGATTGCCACTTGATTGTATTTTAATTCCGTGCAGCTCTTGGGGAGAGACATTAAATCTTAGAGGTGTTTAAAACTCACCACAGCACTGAGTCGCTCTGTTGAGGGTTTTAATGATATTTTTACAGCAATGGATTCTGGGCTTCCTGTCCTATTGGACCTTACAGGTGCTGGTCATAAAATTAGAATATCATGAAAAAGTAGATTTATTTCAGTAATTCCATTTAAAAAGTGAAACTTGTATATTATATTCATACATTACATACAAACTCATATATTTCAAATG
>NW_013953011.1:236122-237686 GCF_001266775.1 Austrofundulus limnaeus | reverse complement strand
GCAGAAAAAGAAGTGAAAGTAAGTTCCTCTAACTTTTTCCAAAAGTTAAATAAAAATTAAATTAAATTAAATTAAACTCTTGACATATTCCAGTAAACGTATAATTTAAAACATACATGCTTTTTGTCTATTTAAAAATAGTACTGTGCAAAAGCTTTATGCAGGTATAAAAGGAAAGTAGGTGTCACCAAGAGAAAACAAACTGCTTCTCAGCATGAATCCAATCCAAAACAGAGACGGTCACATCAGCACTCAGGATTTACGTCTTTTTGATGGAAGCTGGATTTTGTGGATACTAGAGCTGGTCAGTTCTATTTTGTGTAAGCTCCGCCCTCTGAGGCTATCGCTGATGGGTATACCTYGCGCGCATTCTGAAGAACCAATAATCTACGCCCAAGTACCGTGTGGCCTCACCTCCGCATAAAAGCCAGCCGAACCGATGCTCTGCTCCCTCTTTTTCTTCAGCTTCGTGATCAGCATTCTACGCTCCAAACTTCAAAGACATGCCCAGCCAAGGTAGGTTTTGCCCTGCCTGCGGCTCCSGATACATGCTATCCACTGACCTGCATGTGGTGTGTGAGGGTTGACTTGGTGCCGACCATGCCAACCAGGCTCTGACGGCGGAGGCCGCCTGCCTAGTGTGTAGGAAGCTGTCGATGGAGGAGAGGCAGTGGCGAGCGGATTTCTTCGCTGACCAGGATGAGGGGTTCGAGCTTCTCGACCCTATCCCACTCGACCAACTTATCGACTTTGGACTGGAGTCGGATGAACCCACTTCAGAGGACGAGGGCGGTTTACCTCTCCGAGGCGTGAGGGGGGACCCAGGGAGCTGGGTCTTCCTCGCTCCGCGTCCACACCACTGCAGTCCATTGGGGCTCTTGTGAGCGCCCTCCCGGACATCATTGAGCGGGCAGTGGATGCCAGGGGTTTGGCACTTCCTGAGGTGCTGGCTTCCCCACTGGATAAACTGGCGGGTCAGTTCGCCTCACCGCTTGCCGGCCGCCGAGTTGCAGTCTGGCTGAAATTCCCTGTGGTTCAGTCGTATATGGTGTCTGCCAACAGCGATCCCACCAAGCTGAGAGTGTCGGTGTCCTCCTACGTGGACGTGACCAAGGTGGAGGGGATGACTGACTCTGGTTTCCCGCCGGTTCCAGGACTGGAACCTGYGCTTTCCACGGTCTTCGGCATCAAGGCGGTACGGTCAGCCGGACGGCAACCCTTCCCATGGCAGACCAACAGCTTGTCAACTGGACCGACCGGTCCCACCAATGTGCGTCACAGACGGCGGTGGCGACAAATAACATCACTCTCCTGACCTTCAACATCTCTAAGAAAGCAGCGAGGCATGGCAGGAGATAGAGCTGGGCGATATGATCAAAATTTTATATCACAGTATTTTCAGCATTTTCACCAGTTTCACGGTATTTGATGGTATTTTTCTTTTCACCTCAGCTCAGCTGATAATAAAATGTACAAACCCTGCTTATTGACTTTTTTTCTTTTCCTGTAGCTCTGTCTGTGTGTCTGTTTCCCTCCTCTGTGTCTGTTTTTCTCTGACTGGTGG
>NW_013953011.1:212879-234729 GCF_001266775.1 Austrofundulus limnaeus | reverse complement strand
TGGAACGTTCCGCTATTTAAACCGGAATGTCCGGTATTCAAAAAATTCATATCAAATCAAAAATAAAAACCGGTATTCGGTACAAAATGGTATACCGCCCAGCACTAGCAGGAGGAGAAGGTGGAGCTCTGTGCAGCAGCTGACACCATTTTAAATCTCTGCGCTGCTTAGGCTGTCTGTGCGTCCTTCATCATGGCGTGGATGAATCTGCTGCAGAGGCAGATGTGGTTACGCCTCACTCCTTCCATCTCGGCGAAGATGCAGAAGCAGATGCTGGAGGGCCCCGTCAACCCCGATGGGCTCTTTGCTAAACATCTTCCCCTAAAGGGCAAATTCCTCTCACAAGTATCCAGTTCAGTCAGGTCTAATGATGCGGCCTGTCTCACACGTTTCCCCCACTCTGGGTAAGGTCCGCTAAGCTTGTGCCTAGCCGGCCTCTGGTCACCCAACATTTTCCTCTTCTACCGTATCACATTCTGTGGGTTGTTCCGCCCCCTTGTGGCCGGCGAACGCAAACACTTCCTTCTTTTCATTCCGTCGGCAAACGGCGGACGTAAGAGAAGACAAGCAACATGAGCCGTGTCACACGCGGAGGCATGGTGGCCCCGCCCAGTTCCAGCATGAATCTGCCAATCACAGCGCCGTGATACGCGTAGTGCATGGCTCCACTGGAACGAGCTTGGACTCGAGCCAGGGTTTTATTTCCGGTATTTCCTTGTCCCCAAGAAAACAGGTGCAATGAGACCAATTTTGGATCTCTCATTCTTCAACAAGTACATAGTGAAAAGGCCCTTTCACATGTTGACAACCAAACAGATGCTTACATGTGTTCAGGAAGACGATTTGTTCACATCAATCGACCTGAAAGACACATATTTTCATGTCCCGATCATTCCGGCATACAGAAAATATCTGCGTTTTTCCTTTCAGGAGACTCGGTACCAGYACAACCGTCTTCCGTTCGGTTACGCACTGGGACCACGCACTTTCTCCAAGTGCGAGGAGACGGAGCTGCAGCCTCTGCACTCAGCGAGAACGAGAATCCTGTTTTTACTTGGACAATTTGCTCCTGCTGGCGCCATCCAGACAGGAAGCAGTGTCACAAACAGAGAAGCTGTCGGCACACCTGAGGATGTTGGGCTTCTCTGTAAACTGGGAAAAAAGTTCTCTCGTTCCGGCCCAACTAATCACTTATCTGGGTGTGGATCTGGACTCAGTCACCATGACAGCTCGACTGTCCCAACCCAGAAAAGGGGCCCTGCTGTCATTGCTAGCGCAAATCAGGCCCCGCAGGTCAGTGACACAGCTCTAACCATCATGCGCCTCTTGGGCATGATGACAACGGCCCATGTGCTGGTTCCGCTCGGGCTGTTACATACAACATGCCTGCAACGATGGTTCTCCTGGCTAAAGATCAATCCAATACGCCACAAGCGCAGGATCATATCGATCCCCTCCTCCGTGGAGGCGGATCTGAGTCAGTGGAGAAAGCTGCACACACTGTCAGTAGGAGTTCCTCTGAGCAGAGCAACGCATCACGTGCCAGTTTTCACTGACGCATCACTGTYGGGGTGGTGGGTGTCTAAATTTAGATAGATTAATAAGAAATTCTAATTTGACTGCTTGACATGGTAAATTGGTTTTGGTGAGGGGCCAGACTGTGAGGATATGGCATGAACAGACCCAGGGCGCAGGCAGGCTCCAAAAGTAGAACAAAAATTTATTTTAAATAACAAAAATGCTGTAGAGACAGCTGAACTTACAGGAGGCACGAGGATCACACAGGCAGGGGGAACAAAGCACAGAGGACCAGAACCAACACATCAAACAATGATCCGACACAAGACTGAGACAGGACAGGACTTAAATACACAGAAAACTAATTAGGGCAACAAGACACACCTGGAGCAGACACAAAAGGACACAGGTGAGAGAGGGTGGGGCTGCAGGGCAGAGAAACACAGGGGAACACTGAAAACACTAGAAAACTCAGGAAAATAAACACAGACCATGACACAGACAAAGCTTGAGTTAACAACCCGGTTGTGAACACAAAGTCAAATTCCCACCTCACTGTGACTTTGCCATTAAGTCTAACGTGGCACAGCTTGAATGAGTTACTTGGAACCCCCTCCTGTGTACCCACCACCTACAGCAGGTACTGTTAGAAAAGGGAGAATCAAGTTCCTGTTACCTTGGGTGAGAGTAGAGGTTATGCTTTAACCCTAGCTTAACCCTAGTTGTTGGAGTACTTCCTGGTGAGTGAGAGGATGATCTCTCTTTACTTTTGGGTGAGGTAAAACGTCACAACTATTATTTGTATACAATCATCTAAAAGCAGTGCAGATGATTATTTACTGAGGGATTCAATCGACTTATTTGTGGTTTTCAACAGGCTTGTTGGTTTTAACATTGTGACCTTGGGACGTATGACCTGCCTGACATAAAGCAAAGTGATGTTGTGCTTTAGTCATTGCTTGTCCATAACAAACACCATCAGGACACATGGATGGTTAAATACCAAGACATCAATGTTGATGATTTTATAGTAAAAGTCTTCTTAAGTTACAGCGTTTCAACCACACCTGCCTAAAACTTTTGCACAGTACAATGTGTTTGTTTCATGCAGCATTATGTTTAATACTTTAACCCTGAATTCATTCAATGCCTAGGTGCTGTCAAAATGCTGTTGGATATCAGGAAGACTAATGTTACTTTATATTTTTATTTTAGGAGGAAGGTCTGCCGTCTGACATGAAGGACTGGAGTAAACATCATGTGAGAGAATGGGTCAGCAGTTTGCAAGACGTGGACGACTCTGTTGCTGATATATTGTTAAAACAAGACATTTGTGGTAAAAGTCTCAAGCTTTTAAAAAAATCTGACTTAGGTGAAATGGGTGTGACATTTGGACCAGCTACACTCATTATCCATGCCAGAGATGAGGCGATGAAATTAATGACAGAGGAGCCAGTGAGCTCTGCACACCAGCCTGGAAGACCATGCAAGCCTTATCCTTTCTGCAGATACCACGATACATCAAGATATGTAGAAGGCAGCATTCTTGATGTGACAGAATCAGGTGCCTCAAACTTCATTGAACCCTGCCACGAATATAAAGCTCTCATTAATACACCGGATGAAGCTTTGTTTACCAAGTTCACCAGAGAGGTCATTTGTTTTGCAGCTGCCTGCATGAATAGCCGCACCAATGGCACCATACATTTTGGAATAGGAGATAAGCCAGACTTTGTTCACGGTCAAGTGTTGGGAGTGGTTGTAAAAAACAAAGAAGAGTTTGCAATCAAGCTAAAATTAGCCATTGATGACTACTTTGAGCATAAGCACAAAAATGCTGCTCAAATGTGCATTAAGCCTCCTCGATTCGTTGAAGTTCTCAACCGAAATGCAACATCATCTGACAAATTTGTGATTGAAGTGGATGTTGTTCCCGAGTCTGTGGTATGTGAAGAAAATGCCTACCACACACTCCTCACAAAAAAAAGCAAACGTCCACCAAAGACTTTTTATATTCGAGACGGTGGTAGCAGCAAGGATCTTTTTCCAACAACTACGTCTCAAAAAGAGAGGTTTAAAGAGTACGAGCTGTTTCTTAAAAATATACCTAATCTGGCACAGTTACGCAAAAATGAAGAAAAGAAGCACCTAAATACAATAAAAAGCTCGACTCATGGCTCCAGATTAAGTCACTTGATAACTGGTAGCACTTCATCTTTGGATAAGTCACATTTTGAGCGATATGTTATAGTGACAAACAAATCCCATCCAAGYCATTTTCAAAATCTAGAATTTCTCATAGAGCTTGACCCAACAGCAGTTTTGGACTTTGACCCTGAATCTGCTGAACATGGCTTACAAAGCTTCTTTGACCAGAAGAGCACAGTAAGCGTCCATTTACCAGCCAACTACAAAATCACAGAAGGAGTGGAAGACATAGCTAAGAAGTTGAAATTAACTCGAAACACCAGCTGGGTTTTCTGCAATGGACGTACTGAGCATGACGAACCTTCAGACACCGACCGGTGGTTGATGGACAAGGGAGCCTCAGTTCGAGATGTGATTTCTTTTTTGTGTCGAAAAGATGTGCTTCCAAACAAGAGGTTCCTCGTCATTTTCTTACTTTTGTCAACAGTAAGGGAGAGGATGGATCCTCTTGTTGAAACTTTCAGTACCTTCTGTCAGGAGCTCAGAGGCACCGATCAAATCCTCTGTATAACAGACAGCGAAAATGCATTCACATCATGGAAGGATCTTATCAAGGCTCGCTGTGGAATCGACATCTCTGGCAGGTGTATATACGAGCTCAATTTTGCTGAAATCAATGGCACCATCCTTAGTCTTTGGTCAAAGAACCGCAGAGCCATCCGTTTCCTGCCGTGCGGTGGTGAAAGCAAAGTGCCTCTTGAGAAAAAAGTTGAGCGTAGCCTGAATACCTTAGAGATCCTGTGTGAGAACCAGTGTGAAGGAGGAAATGAGGACAAAATTGTCATGGAGGAGAACTTCTACAAAGGAGGAAAAGTACTATGGTGGCATTTCTATTTCTCTGAGCAGCCTGGATCTGCACCATTCATCAAACGAGACATGTTTGACCACATCGTGGACGTAGCCATACCAGACCTGTGCTCCCTGACAAGAGCCTGTGTGTTGCTCAATCTCCTTCATGTACCTGGATGTGGTGGTACGACTTTGTCCATGCATGTATTATGGGCTCTTAAGAAGAAGTTTCGCTGTGCCGTCTTGAAGAACAGCAATGACTTGGCCGAAGTGGCTGATCAAGTGATCCAGCTTTTAACACATTCCTATGAAGAGCAAGTGCCAAAAATCCCAGTTTTGCTGCTGATAGATGACTTTGATGACATGGAAAAAGTACATGACTTGCTCCAGCTCATTGAAAAGGCATGTGCAGAGAAAGCCATTCTGTCTAAATTTGCAAATGTCATTCTTCTAAACTGCATGAGATCAGAGTCCTCGGAGTTAAGCGCACCAACTGCAAACACTGTTTTCATTGGGAATCATCTCTCTGAGAAAGAACTGAAAATGTTTGAAGTGAAACTTAAAGACATCGAAAAAACACACAAGAATTTTGAAACCTTTTATGGTTTCATGATCATGAAGAAGAACTTCAAGTCAGAGTACATTGAAGGAGTTGTTCGTAACACTCTGAAAAACTTCAGCATGAACCAGAAGAACGCACAACTCTTGGCTGTTTTAGTTCTGTTGAATGTTTACTGCAAGGGTTCCTCTCTGTCTGTCTCCTTGTGTGAAGACTTTCTTGACCTTCAACCAAAGCCAGTTTGTGGAAACGTCAAAATAGAAGATGGATTTGGAAAATTTTCCAACTTCATTGCCAGCTGCTTAGTTGAAGGCAAGGTAGTTTACAAAGCTGTGAAAGTCATCCACTCAAGTATTGCAAGTCAGTGTTTGCAGGAACTTATAACAACACACAACGTGACAAAAGCTGCAATTACAGACTTGCTGCTGACAACAAAGCAGTTTTATGAGTGCACTCAAGGCAAAGACAATCTCATGCAAGGTGTCCACCACATCTTGGTCAAAAGATTTCATTCATTAGAAGAGGAATCTCAGTTCTCCCCACTGATTCAAGAAATAGCCAAAGAAACACCTGGACAGGAAGAGATGGTGCTAACAAATGCATCAAAACTATTTGACAAAAATGCCATTATCTTTCAGTTGCTTGCCAGATACTACTATCTGAAGAAGAAGGATTTCTCTGAGGCAAAAAAACAGGCAGACCAAGCAAAAGACCTCTCCAAAGACAGCTCATATATTGCAGACACATCAGCACAAGTGATTAAGCATGAGCTAAAGCATGAAATGACAACATGCAATGAAGTGCCAGTCAGMCCAAGAGAACTGATCCATTTTCTCAAAATGGCACAGTCAGCCATGGAAGCGTTCAAACACACACAAAGCCTTGCAAAGAAAGAATCACTTCAGCGAATAACAATCAAAACAGACAACTGCCCTTTCAATACGTCAGGATGTCTCGGAGAAATCCAGGTTGGAGTTCTGATAATTGACTTGTTGGAAAAGATCCCAGTCTTTTCACGTGACTGTGTTCACCATGACATAATGGGTCATTTCCTCTCTGGGACAGTTAAACTTGAGGACATACAGAGAAATGATCCACGACGCAATAAAAATGCAGTCTACTACGACATTCTGAAACAGTTCGATAGCTTACTTTACAACCTGAAGTACAAGATGAAGCAGAACATCGACTACCTTGACAAACTGTACGTGAATCTGGGCTCCAGATTTGGAGTGAAAGACAGTCGTGACCAAGTGGCCCAAATGGAGCTTTTCAGATGCTTCAAACTCTACGCTAAAGTTTTCTGTAGGACAGATTCTGCTCATCTTTTAAAAAATAAAATGATGAATACCATGATGCTTCTTGAGCAGACAAGACAGTTCCTTGAGAAGGAAAAAGCTGATACCTACTTTGGGATTCTGGATTGTCTCTCAAAACAAACTTCAGTGGATATAATTGAGAAAATTGCCAGGCACTATCACTTCCTCTGGCAGAACAAACCATCTCCAAAGGAGAAAATCAACTTCATCTACATCAATCTTGTGTTGAGTCGTATCAAACTACAATCACAATGTTTGATACAATACCAGGAGCTGCTGAACGTCCTCTTCCAGGTTCACAATGAACAGGTACCATTAAACGAGTGTTTGGCTCTGTTCTTCGTCACAGTTGTGTTGTTGTGGCCACAAGCACAAGATCCAGTGCGTGTAAATCTGAGAATGTTCATTTCAAAGATGAAGACCATTTATTATGAAGAGATGAAGGAAGTGTTCAACGGGAAGAGTCCCCTTATCCATTTCCTGTTGGGGAGGAAGGTGGGCTACGAGCGACTCGTGCACGTTGGGGCGATCAAAAGATTCATCGAAGCTGACGAGTTTTCTTCCATGTGGGGAAACGGCAAGATATGGAAAGAAAGGAAAGTGAGTGAGCTTCTTCTCAGGGTCACAGGTGAAGTGAAGCATGATGGGATACTGGCACACACTTGTACCCCAGGTCTGAAGCTTGAAGTGATTCCAGCGCTCCGAAGTCAGATTAGTGGACACCCCGAGGGGACAAAGGTCTCATTTTTCATCGGCTTCTCATTGAAAGGCCCTCGTGCACTTGATATTGTACTTGAATCTTAAAAAGTCCAGCTTAAACAAACAAAAAATAAATAAAAAAANAAAATAAACTACATGACTGAGCTGTTATTTAATATATTTAACCAGACAGCAGTTTATTAATGATTTCACCACATATTATTCATACTTTCAGCGGTCTAAACTTTTACAAATCCCATAAACTTTACTTTTAAAGGACTCTAACTGGAGCTTCCGGTTTGATCTGATTAATAAAGTTGAGGTAGTGTTGTAAAAAACACTAATAAACGGCTTATAATAAGTCGTTTTACAGTAAAAATACGATTTAATAATTGTTATTAAATTCACTGTTTATACGGTGTATTTGAACCTGGTCATATCCCAGTCAGTGCTGGTCCGGAACAGAACCGAACCTGAGCCGCGTCCGAATCTTTTCAGCTCGTTTTTCTTACCGGTTTCTTCTTCTTCTCTCAGTTTGTTCTTCTGTTTTCGCTCTTTGGTCTTTTCGCTTCTTTTTCGGATTTTTTTCCGAAGGAGTCTCATCGGCATGTCCGCCATGATTGCTGACAGCGCACGTGTGCAGTAATTTGTGACGCTAAGGACCTCCCGGGGCACCACGCTGTGATGCCTGAGTGAAAAGAAGCGAAGGACCCCCCACCCCCACCCCGGAAGTTGTGGAACCAAAAGGACTGCCTGAATAAAATTAGTTGTGAACATATTTTTCTCCACTTCCAGTTTTCATTTCAATATTTACATCAATACAGTAAACAAATGAAGAGAAAAGAACCCTTAAATGCAATAATGTGGACCAAAATACAAGAAACAATAAAGTTAAATAAAAAAGGAAAATGTAAAATAACTTCAAGACTTCACTTGGTTTGTTAGGTTCAACGTTTAAACTGCAAAACATTTAATAATACTGTATATATAAAAACATAAAATTGAAATATGTAAACTATTCCTTTAAAACATCAGTTTTGTAGCAGAAAACGAGCATTTATTTTAAATGAAATAAACAAAATGTGATATTTTGCTGTTTTATTTAGGTTTTCACAAGGTAGTGAAAAGATGAGCCTAAAACAAACAGCTGGGTCTTTTGTCCAAGATTTGGGAGAAAAAAAAAGAGCACAAGCTGTGTACAAACTGCAGTCTTCTCTCCTTTACAAACACTGGTCTAACAGAGAAAAGTTTATTGATTTTTTTAAATTAGGATGTGGATGTATCTGGATCACCTCTTGTTAGACCTTTTTCTGTCATGTTTGAAAATATGTCTTCCTCTCTTGTGGTGTACCGCAGGGCTCCGTTCTTGTTGATACAACCAATTGTTTCTTGAGTTTTTTAATGTAATTCCTTAAACTTTTGTCATGTTTGATTTCTGCAACTGTTCAAACTTTCACATTCCTTGAAAAACTAATTGAGTTTTGCAGAACATGTCTTCAATAAAGATGCATTAAAAYGTCACAAAGCTCACGTTTGTTTYGCMGWACAAGCATAAAAACACAGAGTCTTGCAGCTGAGAGTCCCATAATCAAGCTGTGAAACACCTGTATGTTCAGGTAACTGCTGATGTGTGACCAGTGTCAGCGAGGGGTTTCTGAAAAGAAAAGYCCTACATTTATGCAACTWTCCCTGCTAGTAAARTTATTTTCAATACTAGCTGTGAAACCCTGATATCCAAATATAATTTGARGTTTCTGCTTTCATAAGAAATCCTCATTAGAACCCTTTCCCTGGGGTCTGAACAAATGGAGCCACATCACTGAAATCAGGATTTTCAGGCATCAAAATGTAGCTTAAAAAGCCAAGAATCTGAAAAAGAGCTGTAGATTAGTTTGACCTGATTTGTTGTGATTTGTCATAAATCCACTCACGCTGGTCACTAGAGGGAGCCACATGCTTAGACACTGTCTGAAGAACTAGTTTATAATTTGATCAGTGAGCCTACTTTAGTGTTTTAAATGTTTTAAAATGGTTTGACTATTTATAAAGCCTTATGTTAAAACGTATACACTTATTGTGAAGTGGTGTCAAATTCTTTAAGTRATAAATTCCATGAGGTGATTGTTCTGCAGCTTTAAACCCTGACATGTCCTCAGTTCGTTTTACTCAACCAGTCCTTCACGTTCTGCAGCACTCATGACCCTGAAACATATGGCTGAAACCAATCCAAGGATGGCCATGTTACCAGGGTCAGAGGTCATCCTGCTGAGGGGCGATGAATGAAGTAAATATGAGTCCAGACAAAGATAAATGTCTTCAGTTGTCTGAATAAGTGGAACTGATTGATATTGTTTTAATTTGATCATCTGGAGGAGCAGCTTCCACTCTGATCTGACTCTGAGAGGGAAAGAGTTGATCACTTCCTGCTTTCAAGTGTCAAACTGCATGGATACACAATAAAGTGGCCTCTGTGTGTGTGTGTGTGTGTGTGTGTGTGTGTGTGTGTGATGAACTACTTCCTGTCCTGCAGAGAGCGTCTCAGAGCTGATCTCAGTTCTAACTGAGGCCTTTGTTCAGGAACTGAAACATCTTTTCCTCTCAGCCTGGAGAAGTTTTTATTTCTCATTAACTCATCAGCCCGAGGAGTTTCTATAGTTTCTATATTAATTCACCATAACTTTGCTTTGACTACTACAGGATTCAAACCTATAATTTTAYACAAATTTACATAATTCCAGTTCAAGAGAATAAAAATAATCATGGTATGTTTAAACATTTACTCTCTAAATTATAACTGGCAACAAGCCGAGTACATAAATAAAACACTGACTACTCAAATCTCAACTAAATTAACTAGTATTTAATATATAAACAATAATTATAAAATCTTAATTGCAGCCCCATCAGTTTTTTTCTAAAAGTGTTCTGTTCCTTGTTCCGGCAGTTCTCATCTAATTCTGGGTCAACTTGATTTTTGGAGACAAAATCATCCAAACTGTCATAAATCTGACCTCCAACCTCATTTGAAGAATTCAGTCTCTGTGAACATCTGCAGGAGCTCTGCAGACTCAGCTCAGACCTGGTCAGACATGTGAGGACCATGGAGCAGGATCAGCTGGTGGCTTTCATCATCAGTAACTGTCCCACTGCGTCCGAGGAGTAAAATCAGTCAAACTTTTCATAACTTCTGTGCACAAAATTAATTTTTCCAAGAAAGGCATCTTCAATTTGACATCAAACATTAAATTTACCAAACGAAAGACTTAAACTTTCACCAGGGCTGAATCAGCTTCAGTGTAGGATGATGAATCTGGTTGGGGAAAACATTAAACAGTGTTAAAGACCATAAACAGTGTTGGTGGTGAACCGCTTTCCTCACCTGAGATGCTGGATGGTGGACCAGAATCACCTCGAAGCCGTGTGGAAGCCTTTTTCCATGGCCTCTCCAAACTCCTCCCATGCCCGGTTTTTCCCTCAGCGAGCACCTGAGCTGCAATCCGGTTGCTTCCGGAGTCCCACAGACTGTTTATGGTGGGGATGGTGCGCTGTTGACCACAACTCGGGACGATGTGGGTAGAATACTTGGAAGACCTCCTCAATCCCACCGACATGTCTTCCCAAGGAAGCAGAGCCTGAGGACCCTGGGTTGGACTCTCCAGTCTCTGGTGCCGAGGTCACAGAGGTGGTTAAAAAGCTCCTCGGTGGCAGGGCGCTGGGGGTGGATGAGATTCAYCCAGAGTTCCTTAAGACTCTGGATGTTGTSRGGTTGTGTTGGTTGACGTGACTCTACAACATTGTGTGGACATCGGGGGCAGTTCCCCTGGATTGGCAGACCGAGGTGGTGGTCTCCCTRTTTAAAAAGGGGGACCGCAGACAGTGTTCCAACTATAGGGGGATCACACTTCTGAGCCTCCCTGGTAAGGTCTATTCAGGGGTCCTGGAGAGGAGGGTCCGTCTGATAGTCGAATCTCAGATTCAGAAAGAGTAGTGTGGTTTTGGTCCTGGAACACTGGACCAGCTCTACACCCTCAGCAGGGTCCTGGAGGGTACATGGGAGTTCAACCAGTCTACATGTGTTTTGTGGACTTGGAGAAGGCGTTCAACCGTGTCCCTCTGGGACTCCTGTGGGGGGTACTCCAGGAGTATGGGGTACCAGTCCCGTTGATACGGGCTGTTAGGTCCCTGTAGGACCGGTGCCAGAGCTTGGTCCACATTGATGGTAGTAAGTCGGACTCGTTTCAGGTGAGAGTTGGACTCCACCAAGGTTGTCCTTTGTCACYGATTCTGTTCATAACTTTTCTGGACAGAATTTCTAGGAGCAGCCRAGGTGTTGAGGGGATCCTTTTTGCTGACCTTAGGATCACATCTCTGCTTTTTGTGGATGATGTGGTCCTGTTGGCTTCATCAGATCCTGATCTCCAGCTCTCACTGGAACAGTTCACAGCTGAGTGTCGGCCGGGATGAGGATCAGTGCCTCCAAATCCCAGACCATGGTCTTGAGCCAGTAAAGGGTAGCGTGCCGTCTCCAGGTCAGAGAGGAGGTCCTGCTCCAAGTGGAGGAGTTTAAGTATCTCAGGGTCTTGTTCATGAATGAGGGAAGAATGGAGCAGGAGATCAACAGGTGGATTGATGCTGAGTCTGCAGTGATGTGGGCGTTGTACCGGTCTGTCGTGGTGAAGAGAGAGCCGAGTCCTCCTGTGGTAGTAGCAGACAGTCCTCCTCAACATTCACTCTGAGTGTGACTGAACCTGAACTTTCTTCAACAACTCGCTCATGTCCTGAAACATGATTTGAGTTTGTCAGTTTCATCTCTGTCACACTGGTCTCCCGCCTCTCCGGAGCCATGGCTCTGACCCAGTTGAAAATACTGGATTCTGCTGACCCTGCTCCTGACAGTCCGGTACCACCGTCTCCTCCTGCCAGCCCTGAATTATAACCTCCACACGCTGCGGAGCACAACGTGACGATTGTGATTTTAATTCCGACGGCGAGGTAAAAAAAAAAAAGATGGCTTCCTCTGAGAATGGGCTTCAGATTTATGGGGACCCGTCCTGGCCCACGGCCCCCACATCCTCTCTGATCTGCTTTTACTCCGCCGACCCCCTGACCCCTCGGGGGTCATTAGCGAGGCCTGGAATGGTCCGGCTGGACGCAGGCCCGTTTCACGCCGCTCGTTTTCCAATCAAATGACTATATTTAACGGGGCCACGAGCCCAGGGCCAAGTCCAAACAGACATCTGCTGGAAATTGTTGCTCGCAATTATTCTGCACTCCTTGCCCCACTTTGGGCTTTTGTTTGTTGTTGTTTGTTTTCAGCAGAAACTCCCCCTTTGAGCTGCTAATGGACAGAAACAAGCAGGGGAAGTGGGGGGGGGACTTCAGGGGTCGGCGAGGGTCTGGCTCCTCTAACCGCTGTCGCAGAGACACGCAGCCAGAGGAGAATAAAAAAGCAGCCGGAGCTTTTTGATCAGGAACAAAAGCAGATTTTCAGCGGGAGCCGGGAGCAGCTTTTAGTCTCAGAGGCTCTGATCTGCAGCCAGAGAGACATCCAGACTGCAGCGTCCACACCTGAGACAGAAACTTTCTGTCTGTGACTTAGTAAACCTGATGCTGAGCTGCTGAAACTGATGAAACTCTGACAACAGAGGCGACAGGTGACATGCATTCATTCAAGGAAGGATAGGACTTTAAATGTTTCTGAAAGGTTTCTAAAACTGAGCTTCAAAACCAATCAAATACACCTAAAACTAGAGAAATTGCATATTTTTTGCAAAAATGCTAGTGTGAATGTTTGCTGACAACTTTAGATGAAAGCTGCTGAAAAATGTTTTATAGCAAAACTGTTAAAACCATTTGAAAAGTTGAAAAAAAGCATAATAAAGCACCATAAGGATAGACAAAAGGAGCAGAATTATAGCTGAAATTGTTATGTTTTTAGGCAAGAAAGAACCCAGTGGGCAGGCAGCGTCAAAAAGGCAAAAAAAAAAAAATCTTAAACAAAAAATGTTGACAAGGCAGCTCAAACAATTCACTTGGTGTGGCGGGACAACACAAGGTACAAGGAATCATACAGGCTGTGAACAACACAATGATCAGACAAACACTGAAGACAGAATATAAAGGCCAACTAATGAGAAAAACAAGAAACACCTGGAGCAGGTGAGAGTGGGCGGGGCTAGAGCAAAGGCAGGCWGGAGGGGGTAAACAGAGAAAGACAGAAAACCAAAATAGAAACAAAATAAAACATTAACACACACACACACCATACCAGAAATAGCAGAAAAAAGCTAAAATTAGCATAGAAACAAGCTGAAGGTAGCACCCACAAGTTAAAATTAGCACCCAGATGRTGATGGGGTTTTAAAAAATGTAAAATTATCAGAAAAGAAATCATAAAAGTACAAAATAAGTTTTTGTACAATAGCTCAAACAGCTGAAATTTGCAGTAAAACAGCTAAAATATAGTTTGAAATTCTTAAATTAGCATAAGGAGGTTCCCTGAATGAAGCAGAAAGAAGCTAAAATAGCCACTGAATTGTGAATTTAGCCTAAAAACTCTAACTTTAGCTAAAAACAGCTGAAAATGAACTAAACTTGCAGCAAATAGCTGAATATAGCAGGAGGGAACTGTAAGAAATAGATTAAATTAGTAGAAAGAAGCACAAAAAAGTAGAAATTAGCAGAATAGCAGAAAGAAGCAGAATTAAAATAGCAGAAAAATTAAAATTAGCACAAAAATAAGCTAAAGGCAGCAGCCCCAAATTGAAATTAGCACCCAAATAAACAAGTTGTAAAAATTTTAATTGAACAAAAAAAGCATAAAAGCACAGAAAAGTAATCATTTATTGTAAAAATAGCTAAAACAGCCAAAATGCACATTAAAACGGCTAAAATGTAGCCATAAATTCTTAAATTAGCATAAGGAGCGCAAGTTTTCTGAATGAAGCAAAAAGAAGCTAAAATAGTCATTGAATTGTGAATTAGTTTTTTTATAACAGCTGAACATTATAATATCAGATCAAATAGCTGAATATAGCAGAAATCAACTTTAAGAAGCACAAATAGCTCCAATTAGCAGAAAGAAGCACAAAAAAGTAAAAAAATAGCAGAAAGAAAAAAGCTTCTTCCTCAACATCATTTACTCTAAATTGAACTAAACGTAAAGGATTATTTGGCTGAACTTCTGGAGGATTCAGTTTTTGTTGAAGGTAAAAGCTTCGCTGTGTGAAAACATGTTTGTTGATTTGTAAAAAATAAACCTAAAACTTTTCTTTAAAAACAAACTTTAGTTTCTTTTCACTGATACTTCAGCCCTGAACCAAAGCAAGCAGCATCTTTGAAGTGACCCCACATGGTTACAGATTTCAGTCCAAACTCTGAAACGTGGGCTTGTTGGGGACGGTTGAGCAGATGCTCACATGTGAGATTTGTCACCTAAAATGGAGCATTTTGACACTCGGGGTGCTAAAAGCCAACATGTTGCAGAGCTCTTTAAAAGCCAAGTGATAGATGGAGTTTTTTTTTTTACAGTTATTTGGTGAAACATGCAGCTGAAACTATAAATGTGTGCAGAATGAAGATTAATCTTTTCTGGATGTTTCTACCTCAGACTGCAGAGAGCTGTCAGATGATCTGGTTTTATGTTGGTCTGACTCATTCATGCTCAGGTTGACTTATGATTGGACGACTGTTAGCTCCGACCCGGCTTCAGAAAGAAGAACGGATCCTGTTCTTCAGGATAATTAGAGCTCTGCAGGTAAAAACTCTCAGATAGAAAGAACTCTTTGTTAAAAAGGTCAAAAGTTCAGGTTTTGCTTCAGGAAAAATCTGATTGTGGTTTTGGCTGCAGCAGAAACCAAACCGCCTCGGTTGCATCATCTCTGTGGCTTTTCAGAACCTCTTGGGTCGTGTGGGCCCGAGCTAAACCAAACAAACAATCAGAAACTGGAGCAGGTTTTATTTTTCCGCTGCAGGAATCGACTTTTATAAAAGATTAAAGAGGTTCTGATTCTAGAGAAACAAAGATCGGATCAGAGGCAGGGGGTCACAGACCCTGAACCAGGGGGTCTCAGCTGAGACCAGGTCACCCAGTCCATCAAGTCTTTAAAAAGATCCCCGGCTGCATTCCTCTGCAGCSCACTCAGAGGTTCTGACCCCGGCCCGGAAACACAGCACAAACCAAGAGGGGTCACATAGATCTGGTTCTGACCCTGGACTCTAAGACCACAATGACGTCCTTCATCACAGGACCCCCCCGAGGCTCATCCAGACTGGACCGGGTCAGATAGGTCTAGTACCAAAGCAGACACAAGTCCTGGTCCTCTTATCCCAGAACAGAGGTTCACCTTATTATGATGACCTCACCTCAGAGGTCAGAGGTCAAACACAAAAACAGCTAAAACTCAGCGACTGAGCTGAACCGACCCGCCAAAATAAAACTCCTTTCTTCTCACCAACATGAGAAACGAGTCGGACCACCTTCCTTCCTCCTGTGGCCCACATCGGACCACCTTCCTCCTGGTTTAAGCTGGTTCTGGTCTCAGATGAATCCAAACATCAGGACACCAACATGTTTGGGTGTCATCACGCTGAGAACACATCCCTGCAGTGAAGCACGGCGGTGGCTGCATCATGATGAGGGGATGTTTTCAACAAGGATGGAGCCAAAAAAAAAAAACAGAAACGCTTGAGGAAAACCAAACGGACTGAAACCCTGAAGAACCAGTTAAAGGTCCTGGACTGGTTCAGTCCACCTGAGGATCTCTGGTTTGATGTAAGAGAGTTTAGACGGACCAAGATCACAGCATTAATCTGAACTATTTTTATTTTAGTTTGTGTTTATTTAATTAAAACTCGTTAAATTTCAGGTTCTGGTTCGACGAACCAAACGGCACCATGGAGGACGAAGACGCCTGAGGTCCGGAGACTCTGTTGGTCCTTAGATCCACAGCAGAAGCCACAGAGCAGGAGTTTTAACAGAAACAAAGAGATATTTTATTTTATTTTGAAATGTACAAAATCTATATACAGACACACAGAGCGGATATGAAAGCGTACACAAAAACATTTAGAGAAATCCAGCAAACAAGAAAAAGTCAAGACTCTGATGAGAGTTTGTCCAAAACAGGATTTCACTTTCAAAGTCTGAGTCCCCTGGTGGACTCTACAGTTCATCCTGGACCCGTGGGGGGGCGCGGGGGGTGGGGGTGTTAATTAGAGCCGGGTCTCTGCTGAGAACACTCAGAGCTACTTGGATATTCTTTTAGAGACGGGCCTTCATCAGATCTGATGGAGGAACATGGAGGCGTTGTTCACATGTCACGTTCTGTTCTTCTCCCCTCCAGAGCCTGAACCAGAACCACGGGGATGGGGGGGGGGGGCTCAAGTCTCTGATCCGGGGGGCCAGAGAGGAACATCAGAGTCCTGCTAACATTCAAACCAGGGCTGCCACAGAAACGCTTCATTACTGAACCCTGCTGCTTTCATTTCAGTCAGATTTAGGTTCAAAGTTTATAAAAAAAAACAACCTTTTATTGTGTTTGTTCCAACAGCTAAAGATGCAACAACAGAAACAGCTTGTTGAGCATTTTCATTTAGTGAACAGAGGGGAGTAAGTGCAAAAATAAACAATAAATGTTGATCTGAGTGATCAAAGTGAAATATTTGACTCTAGATTAAAAGGTCAGAAGTTTGGAGAAAAAATAAGAATTTTAAGCTCAAAGCTTCAGCTTCTATTTTTACCTGCAGCAGGTAAGATATTTACCTTTCTACTGAAGCCCACTGTAAATATGAGGTGTTCTTTTCATCAGGTTACAGATCAAATTTGAACTAAGTGAACAAAATGACAGTGAAGTGTTTGAAGGTTTTTGGCTGAATGCATGTGCAGACATTTTTAACTGATAATTACGTTTGAACTTTCTGCGACTAAAACTGATAAAAGAATTAATTTTGATGTTTCTGAACTTCTGGCAGCCCCAGTTTAAACATAAAAAAGCCTTTAACATAAATTAAAGCAGTTACCATAAAGTAGAATGTAGAGAAAAACACGGTCTGGTCTCTACATGCTGGTTTTCCTGGTGATGTCCTCAGAAAGGCACAATGTGAACGTCTTTCAGTGCACCACGTTATAAAAGCCTGTCACACCAAAAATACTGAACGGTTTTTGTTCCAATGTTTTGTATAAACCCTGGGCTATCATCAAACGCTGCTAAAAATATGGCTTTTCAAAGAAACACGATAAAATGCAATACGGGATAAATCTTGTGCCAGCAGGAAGTGAATTTGAATTTGCTCAGATTAAATCTGAATGTGCAGAATTAGAAACTGAATGCATTGATTTGAAAATAAATTTCACTAAATTTAAACTGAATTTAAAGTTTTGTATCTGAATTAATTTGCTTTGAAACTGTATTTTGGTTTATTAAAAATTCAGTTTGACTACTTTCACTTTCAGTTCCATAGTTCAGATTTTTGTGTCACATCCTGGTCCTTGAGAAAGCCAGGCAGAGTAATCAAACACAGATCCACAGATTTATGTTTCACTTTGGTGAAGTTTCCCTTCTGGATGTAACAGAGTTGATGCAATCCACTGTAAAAGTGACAAAAACAAAGTTATTTTATTGCAGTGATTAATTTGACCTGTATGCAGAAAATGTTACATTTACATGATCACATCATGGATCACATATTGATCAGATGCTGCTGCTGACTGATCCATGATGTGATCTGTGTTTGATTACTCTGCCTGGCTTTCTCAAGGACCAGGATGTGACACAAAAATCTGAATTATGGAACTGAAAGTGAAAGTAGTCAAACTGAATTTTTAATAAACCAAAATACAGTTTCAAAGTAAATTAATTCAAATACAAAACTTTAAATTCAGTTTAAATTTAATGAAATTCCTTTTCAAACCAATGCATTCAGTTTCAAATTATGAACATTAGCGCTGGGTGGTATGACCCAAATTTTATATCTCGGTATTTTCAACAATTACACCGGTTTCATGGTATTTGACGATTTTTTTTCCTCACAGCTCAGCTGATAATAAAATGTACAAACTTTGCTTATTAATTTTTTCTTGTACTGTACCTCTGTATTACTGTTACCCTCCTCTAAACGTCTTTTCTTCTCTGCCTGGTTGTAAACAGTAATCATGCATTTAGGTCCGATCGTGAAGGGTTGAGAAGAGATCATTATCTGGTCTATCGTTACGTGTTAATAAAACTTAAAAGGACGACTCACCTTACACACCAGTCAACTCAGCTACACTACAAAACTACTTCCCCCCGGGCTTTTCACAATAGAAGCACGCTAGAGTCTCCATGCAATAACGTCTCCATTATAACGTAGTGCGTTAAATCTAACCGTGTACATCACTGAAGAGTTGTTTACTATTCAGCAATGGTGACAACGGGATGTTTTTTAATGTAAAACCATATAAGCAGCTGAAACACACCACCCGCCGCCAGTTGTTCCAA
This sequence comes from Austrofundulus limnaeus, assembly GCF_001266775.1. Classification (NCBI taxonomy): domain Eukaryota; kingdom Metazoa; phylum Chordata; class Actinopteri; order Cyprinodontiformes; family Rivulidae; genus Austrofundulus; species Austrofundulus limnaeus. The sequence continues at coordinate 216,160 of NW_013953011.1, read as the reverse complement.
CAATAACGTTAGCATGCTAATGCGTTTAGCGGTGCTGCAAGGAAACGTGTCCCCAGGGAAACAGTTCACTGGCGGCCACGACGAAACGTTCCGCACGTGTTCAGGCTATTTACACCTGTTTTCAGAAAAGTCATATCATGGCAAAAATAAAAACCGGTTTTCGGTACAAAACGGTATAGCGTCCAGCACTAACATACATTCAGATTCAATCTGAGCAATTCAAATTCAGTTCCTGTTGTCACAAGATTTATCCCATAATGCAACCCTAGCTGTTTTTACTGTGAAGCTTCCTGATCAGACAGGAAGTGACTCCGTCTGAGAGAACCAGTTTTGGTTTGTACAATCAGTGCTTTCATTGAGGAGTTCAGGACATCCTGAAGGACCTGGTGTGGGTAAGGGGGGTGTGGGGGTTGTGGGGGTCTCAGCTGATCATGTTGAGGAACTTGCTTTCTTCAGCCAGAGCGGTGAGCATGGAGCTCATGTCCCCGATTGCCATGTTGCTGATCCCCGCCGGGACGGACGCCAGCGTGACGGAGTTGCGGGGGGTGGTGAGACGGGACGAGCTCTGGGACAGGCTCTGCAGGAGACCGGGACTCAGCGTCCCCGACATGAGGCTGGAGTGGTCCCCATCGTCCAGCGTGGTGTCGAAGTCGATCTGAGCGTGCTCCGCCCCTCCCGACCTGCTGGTGGAGGAGTCGGCCGTGCTGCTGGAGACCTGGTTGGTTCCCGGGGAGGCCATGTTGGCCTCGGGGGGGTTGCAGGGGGACATGGAGGTGTCGAGGCCCACAGCGGCGGGCTCAAACATGTGGATCTGAGCCGTGTAGACTAGAGCAGTGTTCTCCGAGTTCCTCTTTGGGCTGGCCTCAGATGAGTCTATGCCGTGACGCTGACCCAGATCGGACACTTTGGGGGCTCGGCTCGGCTGGGTCACGTTAGGATAGACGTGTTGTCTGAACCTGGGTTCTGCGGGGGGCCTGGGTAGTAGCATCCCTCTGGGACCATTGTGAACCCCATGCTGGTCCACCTGGGCGTAGCCCTCCATCTGGGTCCTGGTTCGGTAGCTCTGCAGTTCTGGGTTTGCCACACTGTTTTGAGCAGGTTGTATGTTCCCAGTCTGTTGGTGACTCAACGGTTGATTGAAGCCCCCGCTCATGACCTGCCTCTGCTGCAGGGACAGGCTGAGCATCCTCTGGTTGCTGTGGTTCATGTAGCCCTGCACAGACATGCTCTGGTTCATGGGCACCACCTGCTGGTTGCTGCTCAGGCCCTGAGTTTGAAGGGAGCCGAAGTTGTGCCTCTGCTGAACAACAGCCAGGTTTCCTCTGCCAACGTGTTGCTTGGAGATCTTTGTGGTGGTCTCCATCGTCCCTGAGCTCACCTCGTTCCACTGGACTGGCATGTTCTTCATGTGGTCCGACGGTGGGGGGAAAGCCTGCTGGGAGCCACTGGGACCCACCTGACCAGCCTGAGCCATGCTGGCATCCACCATGGCCATCCTCCTGTGTCCGTGGAAGGCTGGGGGCGGGGCCATGCTCGCCTGGTAACCCTGAGTCTGACTGTGGTGGTTGTAGTTGTGACCTGACGCTCCAGAGTTCTGAGACCTGAGGTACTGAACCACGTCATCTGGAAGCACCATGTCGTCCTCTGCAGGCACGGCTCCATCCACCGCCATGTTCTCCATGGCCACATGCTCAGAAATGCTGGGTGGCCGAGGGCCAAACGGGTAACGCTGGAGGCTGCCGTCGGAGCGAGTGTAACCCTGCGCGGCCAGGGTGTGATGGCGCTCGGCGGCTGATGGAGCGTTCACAGGGTTCATGCTGTTCATGCTGTTGTAGCGTTGAACTCTTGGGAAGGAGAGGGGGTCCAGAGCGGGGCGACGCACCGGGTCACTGGCGCGGCGTGGAAGGTTGGCGGGTACTTCATGAGGCATCATGCTCTGAGAGGCGTATCCTGTGTCGCTGCACCGCCTCGGCGCTGCTCCGGAGGGCGGCTGGTGGAAGAGGGGCAACGACCCGTCCTGGGATTCACCGTATAGAGCCATCCGTGTCCTCAGGCTCATTCGGTCCATGTTCGGGAGCGGAGTGGGCGGGGCTCCGCCGGTGGCAGCGGCGTACTTGGCCTTGAGGCGATAATGCTGCGCCGGGGTGAGGCTGAGCAGACTGGGACCGCCCCCTCCGCAGTGGCTGGCCTCGCTGGAGCGGCGGGACATGTCCGTGGAGATGGGGTCGTAGGAGTCCGCTGAGCTGATGTTGTTGTGGCGGTTCGCCCCGAACTGGGATGCCTCGCTGGAGCGACGGCTAGAGTAGCAGGGCGAGATGCCGGAGGAGCGGCGGCTGCAGGCGGAGCTGAGGGTGCTGGTGGTGCTGTCGCGGCGCTCGTTCAGCTGGTTCAGCAGGGTTACCTCACACGAGGACAGGTCCCCCCCGGGCTGACCCGGGTACAGACCGCCCAGGCTACCCATCAGGGTGGGGTTCTCCAGCAGGGAACCTGGAAACACAAAGTCTGTTAGCACACGCAGCTAAAGGGTTAGCATTAGCTGACAGGTGGAGGTGGGTTCAGGGAACCTCTACAGATCCTGGCTCTCTTACCGACTGCAGGGATGGGGGGCAGCTTCATGGCGTGGCGCTGGCCCTGCGGTGGTCCCGTGTTCACCCAGGGGCAGGACTCCCTCACCGTCTTCAGCCTCTCCTTCTTGATGTTCTCCAACTTGATGGTGACGGCGCCGCCATACGCCGCGGTCTTCCTCAGCTGCAGTCCCACCCCCACCTGCTGACCCCCGGTGGACACGGTGGAGTCCACCACGGGGCACTCTTCCTGTGCGCTGAGGTCCCCAAAGCTGCCCCCGCTGTGCGTGGCCATCTCTACCCCACTGTCGATGTTGTTGGCGCTGCTGAGAGGCGACGGCTCACTGCTGCAGGACGACTGGCCGCCAGGACTGGACTGATACGTCTGCAGGGGGGACAGGGGGGTTAGGCTCCACCAGGGGTCTTAAAACATTCATGTTTCTACTAAAGTACAGAAGTTTTCTATAAAAACAGAAAGAAAAACAATAACATTGAAGCCATGCCATGTTCAGAGAGCTGCATGAAGAATTCTGCAATATTAGATTCTGATTGTAAAATATTATTATTATCATAACTAATGTAGGCTTCAGCTTCAGGCCCATTAATTATAAAGAGGAGTGATTTATTTACAAGAGAAGCAGAGAAAAACAGAAGATCTCTGAGACACACACACACACACACACACACACACACACACACACACACACACACACACAC
>NW_013953011.1:206318-212868 GCF_001266775.1 Austrofundulus limnaeus | reverse complement strand
CACACACACACACACACACACACACACACACACACACACACACACACACACACACAGCAACTCCACGTCTGATCACAGCAGAACGCTTTCTGAAGAAAACTGCTCCACCTGATCAATATTAATATTATTAATACTGCCTCATCTTCATCAGCTCATCTTCATCAGTTCATCTTCGTCAGCTCATCTTCATCAGTTCATCTTCATCAGCTCATCTTCGTCAGCTCATCTTCGTCAGCTCATCTTCGTCAGCTCATCTTCGTCAGCTCATCTTCGTCAGCTCATCTTCATCAGTCATCTTCATCAGCTCATCTTCATCAGTCATCTTCATCAGCTCATCTTCATCAGCTCATCTTCGTCAGCTCATCTTCATCAGCTCATCTTCATCAGTTCATCTTCATCAGCTCATCTTCATCAGCTCATCTTCATCAGCTCATCTTCATCAGTTCATCTTCATCAGTTCATCATCAGCTCATCTTCATCAACTCATCTTCATCAGTCATCTTCGTCAGCTCATCTTCATCAGTCAAGTTCATCATCAGCTCATCTTCATCAGCTCATCTTCATCAGTCATCTTCGTCAGCTCATCTTCATCAGTCAAGTTCATCATCAGCTCATCTTCATCAGCTCATCTTCATCAGTCATCTTCGTCAGCTCATCTTCATCAGTCATCTTCGTCAGCTCATCTTCATCAGCTCATCTTCATCAGCTCATCTTCATCAGCTCATCTTCATCAGCTCATCTTCAGTCATCTTCATCAGCTCATCTTCATCAGCCCATCTTCATCAGCTCATCTTCAGTCATCTTCATCAGCTCATCTTCATCAGCCCATCTTCATCAGCTCATCTTCATCAGTCCTTCAGCCTGGTCTGTCCCTCTGATGATCTCAGATCTCGTCTGTCTCCAGGAGAACCTGGACATCTTCAGCTCTGACAGGTCCAGTTCTGTCTGCTGGTCTCACAGAGTCTCTGTCTGTTGACCCCTTTGTCTGAAACCTCTCTGTTCTTCAGTCCACCTTAGGATCTGAGGATGTTCCTGTTGTACACGCCCTATCTGAACATCAAACTGTCCAAACTCTTAAAGCTTAGAGTTAGAGCTGCAACCATACAGAAAATTCACAGTTCAGTTCGGTTCCATAYTTTAGTCTCACGATTCGATATTTTTTCGATACAAAAAAGAGAAATGTCCATGCCCCTTTTAACTTTTAATTTAATTATATTAATTATGAACATTTGGTTAACCTCAAAAGTACAGTTTTTAAATTAAATGTTGCTGAAACAGCAAGTTTCTCAGTGRATCTGTGCTCAAAAATACAGCCTAGGTGGAGTAGTYGAACACAGATCCACTGATCCTTCAACACAGAGCATCTTCAGGAGACAAGCTGAGAAAATAAATAAAAAAAATCTGTATTTTTCCATTCACAGTGTGTATTGAATGGTTCGATACGGGTACATGTATTGTGTATGTTGGAGAGGACTCAGATACGTCCCCATCAAATTTCAGCTCAACATCTGTAAAATGAACTGAATCACATTGTTTTGTTTTGCTGATTAACTCCTGTCAGTTTCATTAAACTGTGGAGTTGAGATGAGAGGTTCCACAAACAAAGACTGCACAGGCACAGGCAGTTACACCATCGCCTGCTTCTCCTGGTGCATGTCTTCACTACGTGCTAATAACTCATTAGAAGCATCATCATGCAGAAACCAACAACAGTGGGCGGTCAGTGTCCTCACCTCAGAGACGTCTGTCCGTTAGAGGGGTGTTAAAGAAGAAACAGAAGCTCAAGTTAAATCCAAAGGATGCAGCGAACATTCAGGAAAACTATTTCAATTTAGAAGCCATAAAAATCAGAAAGATGCCAAAGGGACAAAATGAATTCAGTGTTAGAAATGTTAGTTTGGGAGACGACAGAGAAAATATGTGAAAGACGTGACAGAAACATGAGAACTCACCACAGAGTTTTCAGTCTTGATAGATTTGACCTGGAAACAGTCCTCCGTCTCTCTGGAGGTGCCGTTGGCCTCCATCCTTCCATCTGCGCCTCTCGCTGCGTGCCTGAAGCCGGCCTCGTTCTCCCCGTTCCCTTTGGGTGGCTGCAGCCTGGGCGGGGCGTCGCCTCGCTGCTTCTTRGTGACGTGGGCCTCGGGCCCGTGGACCGTCTTCACGTGCTTCCTGAGGGAGCTCGGGTCCGTGTAGCGCTTCGTGCAGCCGGGGATTTTACAAACGTACGGTTTCTGCCAGCGGGGATTTCAAATGAGACAGTTAGAGACGAGGGTTGTACTGTCCAAGAGATATTTTACTAACAGAGTCCAGCAGCTAACACCTAAGTTTAAACAAAGATCTCAGGGAGAATGTGTTGGAGAGGACTACTACCACTACAGCTACTACCACGCTGAAATGTAGCTGAATAATTCATAAACATTCAGCTACTACCACACCGAAATGTAGCTAAATATTTCATCAACATTCAGCTACTACCACACCAACATGTAGCTGAATATTTCATAAACATTCAGCTACTAACACCAACATGTAGCTGAATATTTCATAAACATTTACAGTAGCTACTACCACGCCGAAATGCAGCTAAATATTTCATAAACATTCAGCTACTACCACACCAACATGTAGCTGAATATATCAAACATTCAGCTACTACCACGCCGAAATGTAGCAAAATATTTCATAAACATTCAGCTACTACCACACTAAAATGTAGCTAAATATTTGTTGAACTTGATGTTTTTTAGCTGGTAAATCAGAATAAACTAAAAAAGCTAAAGGGTTTTGGACCTCAGAGTCTCTTTACGGGTTGTACCTCGTTGGAGTGCGTGCGGTTCTGGTGCTTGGCCCGGTCCGAGGCGTTGGAGAAGGCCTTGTTGCAGCCTTCGTGCTCGCACACGTATGGTTTCTCTCCGGTGTGGGACCTGAGGTGGGTCTTGAGGTTCTCGAGGCGGGAGTAGGCTTTGGAGCAGCCCTCAAACTGCAGGGACACACAGCAGGTTCAAACCTCCGGACCTGTTCCCGCTGAACAAAGCTCTGCTCTGAAACAAGCTAAGTGTGAGGTGTGGCGGCGCTGCTGCTGCTCACACAAAGAACTCTGTGTTCCAGCTTTTACTGTACAAGCTATAATTTAGTATTCCTTCTAAGCAGTCATTGTGAGCRTAATCAGCTCTGAAATGAAAAGAGAATCAGATCAGAGCTGCTCAGAGAGGATCAAAAAGAGTTTTCCTTAAAAGACGCTACAGAGAAGGAGTTGGAGCGTTGGGACTGAATGCACGTGGGATTCGTGCACAGAACATATACAGCTTGAACTTAATAAGGACCCCCCGGCCCCCCTGCCTCTCTGCATGTTTTAATTACACGCCCAGGCTGTCAATCAGCATTTTTTAAGGCGTCTTCTCAAGTCGTCTGGTTTTAATGCGATGGTGGAGCTTTGAAGCTGAGCAAACACTCAGTGCTGATGAAAAACACACTGGTCTAAAACAGAATTACAGAGTTAAAACTGTTTATGTTATGGTTGAGCAGGAGATTCTCTGGTGCGCTTTATTTTGCACCTAAAAGACAAACGTTAGCGGCTTCAGTTCTTACTGTGCATTTGTGCGGTTTCTCCCCCGTGTGCCGCCTCATGTGGACCACCAGCATGTACTGGGCCTTGAAGGGCTTCTGCTCCCGTGAGCACTCCTCCCAGCGACACACGAACTCCTTCTTCTCTCCGTGGATGTGGTCGTTGTTGATGTGCTGAGCAGACAAATCGATCAGTCAGTGTCTCAGAACACATGTGCGTGATTCAAACGTCTGCCTGCGTGTGTGCGCCGCTAAACACGACTCATCAAATTCCTGTGATTTTTCCCACCAGAGGATTCTGTGAAGAAGCATCAGCCGTGACTATAAACTACTGCCGACAGCTTTACTGCATCTGTCAATAAAAATAAAAGCTTTCAAATGTTTTTTCAGGCTACGCTTTATTTGTCTAAACTTTTCTTTGAGGAAGAGGAACTTCCTTGTGAGCAACTGGAAATAAAGCAGGAAGAGGACTTTCTGACCCTCATTATCTTCCAACCGCCTCGCATTTAATGAACCAAGAAGTCGACCTGAGCGATGATTTTACTTCAGTTTAATACAAAAAAGGGGTTGAAGTTCACAACAAGAAAGGCTTAGTTTTATTTTGCTAAGTTAAACACATTAAAATAAGTCCAGCATATATTTAAAATTGTTGAAAATGATTTAAAGTTTGAAAAAAAACAACCCACCAGATCTGTAAAGATTTCTACAGGATTGCTAAAATAATTAAGTTTCATGGTTAAGTCATTCCCAGATTTGAGCTCCAAAGTATCAGAATTAGCCCAAGCTAATAAATACAGTTAGCTTAACGTAGGCTAACAAAGCTAGCATGAACTTAGAACTTATCGTCTCTTAGTTTTGTCCAAATTTGCTCATTTTCATGCATAAAACAACCAGAGGATTCTGATGTTATCAGTCCATGAAATGGACGTTATTAGGCATTATCAGTCCTATACAATGGCTTCAGAGGGTCCCTACTGTGCCTTCTAGCCTTCAGACTGTCCCGACAGTGCCCCCTAGTGGGTGAAAATATCAACGAATGTGTAAATAACCAAACCATATTGTAATAAATTTTTTGACCTTGCCTAGTGGCGAGCCTTGCTCTTGCTGTCCGTGTCAGTCTCAAACCCTGGTCTCCCACGCTCTACCCATTGCCCTATTGGAGGGCCACATTATATACTCATCGAAGGGCGATGTGTTTAGCGCTAACCATGACATATTCTCTAAGGTTAACCTTAGTGGCTTTTTGCCTCATGTTAACCTGATTTTTATGCCTCATACTAACCAGCTGACAATCAGAAGCCATTCTATGGGACTGATAACGGCCTATTAACGTCCATTTCAAGGATAACATCCGAAGTGGGTGCAACAACCCAACTGATGTGGTTAAAACTGCTTATTTTATACATTTTCAACTTAAAACAAAATAATTTTCATAAATCGAACTAAATATTGAGCCGACACATGCGTACCCTGAATATAAAGTCTCTAAAACAAACATTTCAGAAGCCTGTCTCTGAGCAGAACATGCAAACTCACACACTTCCAGAGGAACTGGTTCATTTCCTGAGGACTCCCAAACCCACTACGCTCCACTTATGTGGTGGTCTTCCTCACCAGAGAAAAAGCTCTGCGGCCGGCGACTCTGCCCAGATCTATTTTGGGTGGAGGAGGAGTGGAAACAAGTGTGTGGCCCCAGAGAGACGTCTTTATTTCCAGGTTACACGCTCGTGTTAATCTATAATTTGGGGGGCGGATCTTAAAACGGGATTCCTCTGGTTGAGCAGGAACCAGAAAAAACCCACAGGTGCATGTTTTTTAAAATTCTGCTTGAGACTGTCCATCCTGACCACAGATCCAACCTCGGAATTAGTGTTTTTTTTTTTCACTGAGTGAGGTTTTAAACCTGCAGCTAAAGGCCAGAGTTAAAGGTATCTATTGTTCTGACTTATAGCGTCCTGTCGCCCTGCTCCCAGCGCTCTCCTGATGTTTAAATCTGACACGCTTCCTTCCTTCAGCTGCTGCGGAACGACTGACRTCCAGTCTGAAAGTGGAGCGCAGGAACTGAAGTTGGGCTGAAAACGTGGGAGCTCAGGGGTCTACAGCTTCAGAGCTGCTGGCCTGACGATGGATTTATGGCCGGTCCTCTGGGCTTCGGGGGGTTGGGGGGTTGCTGGGAGTAAGAGGTTATGGGTTAGGGGTCATGGAGCTGAGAGGTTGGAGGGGTGGGGATGGGGGGYACAGCTGCGAGGGTTAAGGCTGAATTTGGCCAAAGCCGGAAGGCTCATTAAGATTTTGCACGTGTCACCCGAACAGGAAAGGATCCATCACAGGACGTGTTTCAGACTGGACTCAAACCAGTTTAATGACCAACATCAGTGTTTTCACTTCTTACACATCAAATTAACGCCTGCAGGCAGCTTCACTACTGTTCATTCTTGTACTTATCTGACAATTCAACTAGATGTAAAATGCTTTCTTTCATAATATTCAAAAATAATTAGCTTTACAATGACCTACGCTAGGTTGCTGCTCAAAAAACATGATCTAAAATATTCTTTAACTCTAAATGTCAAAAACGTCTGGTTAAAAAAAATCAGGACGTAGAATTTTTTGTAAAATCCTAAAACTTAACCTGTGATTGTGTGAAAAGAGTTAAAGCACTTCACTTATGTTAAGTTCATCGTTATGTGAACTGTTTAAACAGTCTTGAGTCAGTGTTTGGTGGTAATGAGTCAGTGTTTGGTAGTACAGAGTCAGTGTTTGGTGGTACTGAGTCAGTGTTTGGTGGTACTGAGTCAGTGTTTGGTGGTACTGAGTCAGTGTTTGGTGGTACTGAGTCAGTGTTTGGTGGTACTGAGTCAGTGTTTGGTAGTAATGAGTCAGTGTTTGGTGGTACTGAGTCAGTGTTTGGTGGTACTGAGTCAGTGTTTGGTGGTACTGAGTCCATGTCTGGTGGTACTGAGTCAGTGTTTGGTGGTACTGA
>NW_013953011.1:202667-205121 GCF_001266775.1 Austrofundulus limnaeus | reverse complement strand
GAGTCCATGTCTGGTGGTACTGAGTCAGTGTTTGGTGGTACTGAGTCAGTGTTTGGTAGTAATGAGTCAGTGTTTGGTGGTACTGAGTCCATGTCTGGTGGTACTGAGTCCATGTAGGGGTACTCACATGGACCAGCTGGTCCTGGGTCTCGTACTCTTTGGAACAGCCCTCCCAGTGACAGTTGGTCTCATAAACGGCCTCCGGCTCCTGTTTGCACTCGTCTTTATCCAGGTCCTCGCTCAGGTCCAGGATCCCCCCGCCGTGGTCCTGATGAAAACAGGAACAGGTCTACAGATCCATCCAGCCGTGTGTAGAAATGTTCAGCACCTTGACTAGAAGTCGATGTGTTAAAGGAACATCCTGCATGTTTTTATCTGGAGTTAAAGGAGCTGGATCAGGTTGATAAAAGCTCCTGGAACTGATTAAAGCTGCATTATTTAGAATCAATTAGAGCTGAATGAGTGACTTGAATTCCAGATGGGTCTCTGTGGAACCAGAGCTGCTAGAGATGTTGTGTGAAGGTCATTTATTTCTGTATTTACAGGTAAGCTCCGTCTGGATTCAGGTCTCACCTGTGAGGACAGAGAAATGGGCAGCGGACCCTCTGCTTCAGTTTTGACCTTTGACTTTTTGGTGTTTAAAGGATTGACGGTGCTGCTTACTGCTGGATCTCCGCTTGCGTTCTGAGCATGAAAACAAAAAGAAGGTAAAGGTTAAAGGTCAGGTGTTTTTACTGCAGCAGTGTTTATGGAAACAATGCTCACTTTGTCTTTTTTTCAAGCTAAGAAGCTATCGATGCTTTGTTTCATTCTGCTCAGCTGATTAAACAGCTTTCCAAACTTCAGGGAGGGAAAATTCAAACCCTGAAGTTATTAGAGCCCCTTTATTCCTCCTTGGTTCACTGTGAACAGACATCAGGGGTCCCGTTTGCACCAGAAGTCTGCGACCCGCCGCCAAGACTAAACAGTTTAGACTTCTTTATGATGGCAAAAACCACAAGAAATAAAACGTGAAAGGAGAAGAGTTATTAGCCCAGCTTTGATGTGAACGTGACAGAAAGACAAAGACTCGGAGAGCCTGTTAAAGCTCCAGAGGAATGACATAAACGAGCGCCGCTAAGGCGCTGGAGAGAGTCCAGCACCGGAGGGGGGGCCCTCTAATCCCACCCAGACGCCGCTCGGCGATATCTTCCGGCCTCGGTCGTTAATTCGAAGTAAAAAGAGGAGGAATGTGGTTCTGATCAGAGCTGTGAGAGATGGAAGATTTCAGGAAGAGAGGTGGGAATATTGCACCCGCTTCGGATGTTATCATCCATGAAATGGACGTTATTAGGTGTTATCAGTCCCATAGAATGGCTTCTGATTGTCAGCTGGTTAATATGAGGCATAAAACCACCATCTGGTTAATATGAGACATATAAAAACCGGTTAACATGAGGCAAAAAGCCACTAAGGTTAACCTTAGAGAAAATGTCATGGTTAGCGCCAAAGACACCGCCCTCCCAGGGATCAGTAACGTGGCCTTCTAATAGGGCAATGGGTAGAGTGGCAGACCACAGAGCAGGAGACCAGGGTTTGAGTCCGACATGGACAGCAAGAGCAACGAACATCACCAGACAAGGACAAAAAATGTATTAAAATATGTTTTGCTTAAATGGTTATTCACACATTCATTGTCATTGATATATTAACCCACTAGGGGGCACTGTCGGGACAGTCTGAAGCCTAGAAGGCAGAGTAGGGACCCTCTGAAGCCATTGCATGGGACTGATAATGCCTAATAACGTCCATTTCATGGACTGATAACATCAGAATCCCCTTAATATTCAGTCAGAGGGACGGTCACAGACAGAGACGGAGCTGCAGGTTTCTGACGAAGACCTTATTTATAAAAACTACTTCCTGATTCTGGATCCAGATGTTAATCTGTCAAACTACAGCTGAAACTCTTCATCCTCTTCATCAGACCGTCAGGAGAAGAACAGGAAAATCATTTAGTTAAATAAAACAAGCGTACCTGGTTGGTCTCTGAGTTGTTGTGGGCGGCGGACATGGGCGTGGCGCTCAGCGGGTGCTGGCGAGCGGAGAAGGAGGCCGGCGCCGGCGGGATGAGAGGAGGCGTGTGGCTGAAGGCGTTCAGGCCTCTCTGCTGCGACAGCAGCTGCTGATAGGCCACGGGGTTGATGGGAGGATGGAAGCTGAAGGTGGGGCTGTGTGAAAGCAGGGACAGGCTGTTATAGCTGACCACAGCTGGGACAAACTGACCACGTGATAACTCTGAGCTGTGACTGCTGGGGTAGTAGCTGAGCATCCTCCCTAACACACTAAAGGGATCCCCGATTAGTTGTAACATTAGACTTTATTGGATAAACATATATTTTAACTGTAAAATAAAGACTGTAAAAATATTGTAGGATGTTTAGTTTTGTAAATTTTTAAAAATATATTTCAACA
>NW_013953011.1:200523-202392 GCF_001266775.1 Austrofundulus limnaeus | reverse complement strand
TGTTGAAATATATTTTTAAAAATTTACAAAACTAAACATCCTACAATATTTTTACAGTCTTTATTTTACAGTTAAAATAAATGTTTATCAAATAAAGTCAAATGTTACAACTAATCAGGGATCCCTTTAAGTTTCAAGGCAGCATTCCTTCAAGACCTTTCAGCCATTTGATGCTAACAGATGTGAAACACCGGAGAGCAGGACGAAATACATTTAGTTTTATTTATTACAGAAGAAATAAACAGATTTTCTAAGATTTTCACGTCTTTAGGACAAAAACTTGAACTATTTGAATTTATCAGTTAGTTTAAAAAAGATAAAAGAATCATATCTAAAACAAAAACATGTCTCCAGCAGATGAACGATATCTGAAAGGAACAGAAAAAGGATCAGATCCAGACCAGAACCAGGAACTGAGACTCACCATCCTCCATCAGTTTTTTTTAAATCTCCTCATCTGACCTTTTCTATTCTGTCAAACTCTATTTTTCTGTTTATTTAAAGATTCAACAAAATAAAACTGGGAACAACTTGTGTCTCTGTGACAAGCTGCTGCTCCAAGTTTAAACTTTAAAATCCAAAAACATAATTAATATTTGACCTGACTGTTTCAGGCTGAAGAGGTCTTAAAAGAAGAGGGAAAATATTCATGTTGAAGATTTTTACAGCAGTTTTTGGGAAGCAAGTTGTCTGGATTTTAAGAACTTTATTTTAAATGATTCAGGAGGAGTTAAGAGTCTTAAACAGATGAAGACGAACTGAAAGAGCTTCAGGAAGTTTAAAGTTTGGATGAACCGTCCCCTCACCTGATCCCACCGACCGACAGGTGACCGTAGGAGCTGCTGGCGGCCGAGCTGGAGCGCGAGTTGTTGATGTACGCCACCAGCGAGTTGGGCGAGGTGCGGATCATGGTCTGCAGGTCGATGCTGGCGTCCGACAGCGGCGTGATGGACAGGGCCCGCTTCCTGCTCAGCCGGGGCGTCAGCCGGGGACTGGAGAAGCGGGACACTGGACAGAGACAGAAAACAGACCGTGTTAGGGAGACGTGGACTGGGACATGTGGTCCTAAAGATTAAAGAGAAGGGCCGAGCCTGGTAGCTGGAGGTCACAGCCGTGCTAAGCTCTTATCTCCAACATCTCCCTGTTCAACATTCTGGATCCTCTTACGCATAATGAATCGGCCCAATCATTCTCCATAATTACCTCGATACAGATCTCCTCCAGTACTCCGGCAAGTTAAATTGAGGCAATTTAAACAAATTGATTTCAGAATACCATTAAAAACAAGGAGGCGGCAGCGGCGGACTCACGAGGGGCGGGGCTCAGGGCCGTCTGCTGGACCCGCTCCGTGCACGAGGGCATCAAAGACAAACGGGTCCAGTTTGTTCCCAGAACAGAAGTCCAGGTGGGTTAGTGGAAAGACAACAGCAAGGACCGGAGAGAAGCTGCTCTGTTTTCACCCTGAATGTCAGACCGTGCAATGAGCACCAGCTCTACAGGCCTCAGCAGGCCAAAGGTCAAAGGTCACGGCTCGTTTGGAAGGACAGCAAGAGAAAAACCTCGTCTGTGTCCAAATTCACAGCTTTTTGTTTCTGGTCTTTGCGGTCGACCAAGGATCCGGCCCACCTAGACCAGGTAGGCCGGGTCCTTCGAAGGACCCAGACCCTGAATTTGGACACAGTCCTCTTGTCTCTAAAAACAAGATGGCAGCAGGATTGAACCCTGGACTGGTTTGGTTTTAAGACTCACATCATCAGAAGTGTGAGAGGCAGGAAACCCTTAATGAGCTGATCCGCACTCACCTTCACACACACACACACACACGCACGCACGCACGCACGCACGCACGCACGCACGCACGCACGCACG
>NW_013953011.1:198860-199879 GCF_001266775.1 Austrofundulus limnaeus | reverse complement strand
ACGCACGCACGCACACACACACACACACACACACACACACGCGCGCACACACACACACACCGGTACAGCTATCACTACGGGGACCTGGCATCGACTTCTATTATCTTCTGCAGCCTAACCCTGACCACCAACACGAACCTCACAGGTAACCTACCTGACCCTAAAACAAACCTAAACCTTGGTCCTAAACCTAACCCCGACCCACCAACAGCGTTTCCCCTTATGGACTAGACTTAGGTCCCCATAAGTACTCAGGCACACATAAGTACCATTTAGGTCCCCATTAGTACCATTTAGGTCCCCATAAGCACCATTCAGGTCCCCATAAGCACCAGTCAGGTCCCCATAAGCACCAGTCAGATCCCCATAAGTACCAGTCAGATCCTCACGAGTACCAGTCAGATCCTCACGAGTACCAGTCAGATCCTCATAAGTACCAGTCAGATCCTCATAAGTACCAGTCAGGTCCCCATAAGTACCAGTCAGGTCCTCATAAGTACCAGTCTGGTCCATGTAATTACCAGTCAGGTCCCCATAACAACCGTTCAGGTCTCCATAACTACCAGTCAGGTCCCCATAACAACCACTCAGGTTCCCATAAGTACCAGTCAGGTCCTCAAAAGTACCGTCAGGTCCTCAAAAGTACCAGTCAGTTCCATGTAAGTACCAGTCAGGTCCCCATAAGTAACATTGGGTCCCCATAAGTACCAGTCAGGTCCCCATAACWACCAGTCAGGTCTCCATAACTACCAGTCAGGTCTCCATAACAACCACTCAGGTCCCCATAAGTACCAATCAGGTCCTCATAAGTACCAGTCAGTTCCATGTAACTACCAGTCAGGTCCTCATAWGTACCAGTCAAGTCCTCATTCAGGTCCCCATAAGTACCAGTCAGGGCCCCAAAAATAGGTGTGTAGGCCAAAAAAATACTTTCCCACAAAGTAGGGAATACCAGTCCCCCCACACACACACACACACACACACACACACACACACACACACACACACACACACACACA
>NW_013953011.1:196291-198371 GCF_001266775.1 Austrofundulus limnaeus | reverse complement strand
CAGTCAGGTCCCCATAACAACCATTCAGGTCTCCATAACTACCAGTCAGGTCCCCATAAATACTAGTCAGGTCCTCACAAGTACCAGTCAGATCCTCATAAGTACCAGTCAGATCCTCATAAGTACCAGTCAGGTCCCCATAAGTACCAGTCAGGTCCTCATAAGTACCAGTCTGGTCCATGTAATTACCAGTCAGGTCCCCATAACAACCGTTCAGGTCTCCATAACTACCAGTCAGGTCCCCATAACAACCACTCAGGTTCCCATAAGTACCAGTCAGGTCCTCAAAAGTACCGTCAGGTCCTCAAAAGTACCAGTCAGTTCCATGTAAGTACCAGTCAGGTCCCCATAAGTAACATTGGGTCCCCATAAGTACCAGTCAGGTCCCCATAACWACCAGTCAGGTCTCCATAACTACCAGTCAGGTCTCCATAACAACCACTCAGGTCCCCATAAGTACCAATCAGGTCCTCATAAGTACCAGTCAGTTCCATGTAACTACCAGTCAGGTCCTCATAWGTACCAGTCAAGTCCTCATTCAGGTCCCCATAAGTACCAGTCAGGGCCCCAAAAATAGGTGTGTAGGCCAAAAAAATACTTTCCCACAAAGTAGGGAATACCAGTCCCCACACACACACACACACACACACACACACACACACACACACACCCTCTGATGTCAGCGTGCTCCTCAGGTCTCTGCTGGCAGACCTCAGAGCTCAAAGGTAAATTGATTCAGGCGGCGCTCTAATCGCAGCACCAGACCTTCAGCCATAAAGCAGCGCCTCACTTCCAAAGCTTTACGTTTGGAGGTGGCGAGTCGTAAACCACGGACACGTGCGCTCAGTTAAAACGCCCGCCGGGCCGTCTGAYGGCAGGAGTCTGAACACAAAGACAGGACTGGTGACAATTATACCTTGTGTATCAAAGGGCTGAGGAATGTGTCTCTGCAGGGTTAATAAATAAATACACCCGTCAWCTGTTCACAGGGGGGCGGGCACGCCGCGCCGCGCTGGGCAGCGCCGGGGGGAGGAGGACGTGCACGCATGTCTTCCAGCATTAGTCATTTATTTTTACAATAACGCTCAGCGTTCAGGCTGCCAACACGTTCAACAGGAGACCAGTGCATTAATGCAGCCCGTAGAGCGCAGGAAACAGGCCTCTCAGCCTGGTGGCCTGCAAGGCTGGCGCCGGCCTCGCCCCTCCAGGCACGCTGCCACCCCCCCCACCCCCATCCTCTTCATCAGTGTCTTCATCAGTGTCTTCAGGCTGCAGACGAGACGAGCTCGCTCACCTCGAGCCGCTGCAGCAACACGGGAGGACGGAGTTTTATAGGTGGAGGCTGTAATTGGAAAGAGCCGGCAGGTTCCGGCAGGGAGGGAGAAACCAGATGTTGTTCAGGCCGTGGCGTCGCAGCCCTGTGTGTGTGTGTGTGTGTGTGAAGATGTTAATGTGTGTGTGCGCTTTGTGGGACGGAATCATGGGCTGGCTGTAATTGTGGGATCTGGATTTATATAGAGAGGCGTAATTACAAGAACACACTGATACAGCAGAGAGGAGGAAAAAAAATATTTGAAAAGGACCGCAGTGAGAAAAGTGTGTGTGTGTGTGTGTGTGTGTGTGTGTGTGTGTGTGATTATTTCAAGCCTGTACGTCTGCAGCTTTGAGAGAAACTTGCTTGGTGAAAATTGAAAACACTTTAATTTGAGGTTTGAGCTGGAGTGTCATCCTGGTTCACGAGTCAAATAACTGCTGTGCAAACATTTCCTGATGACAGTTATTATAAATCTGCAGCTACACACTCTGACATACGCCTAATAACAAATTACACAAGACAAAAGTGGCTGCTGATAATCCACATTTGTACTTTAAAGAGCAGAGCTCTCTAACAAAAACAGAACCAACATTTAGGAWCTTTAACATTTTTATTTATTTATTATTGCTTTCTATTGATTCTTCTTTGTTGCTGATCTGGTAAATTTAAAAATAATCTAGAGAAACTGCATTTTAGCTAAAATGCAGTGAGAAAGCTCAGAGCCAGTGGCGTCACTAGGCCTATTTTAGGGGGGCTGGAGCCCCC
>NW_013953011.1:194237-195947 GCF_001266775.1 Austrofundulus limnaeus | reverse complement strand
AATCAAGTATTTCAAGAATAAAGTAAAATGTTCTTACTCCACTGGCAGATATTTTTTCTTAATTAGAGTCAAATTTTCAGACTAACAAGACAAATAATCTTACACATTCTGAAAACAAGATGATTATTCTTACACAATCAGTTCTTGTTTAGTAAATCAGTCTGAAAACAAGATCAAAAAGACTTTTTGGCTGATATAAGGTTTTAAAACTTGGTTAGATGGACAGTTTTTGCAGTGTAAACAAAAGATAAAAATTAAAGTTTTAAATGGATTTGAAGGATGCTGAAGACAGCTCCATTCATTTACAATAAGAAGAAAAGTGGAAGAAAAAGATAAAAAGCTAAAAAAGTACAAGTTGCTGAAAAGTCCCACAGCATGAATGAGCTGAATGTTTTGAATTGTTGATGTAGGACATACGTTGTGTCAGGAGGAGTTAGACGGAGGAAAACAGATGATCTGAACGTCCACACTGTGGCTCATCTGCTCTCTGAGGACTCTGGACCGGAGCAGGAAGACGAGCAGGACAACCCTCACTCTGCCAGCTCCTCCTGGTGTTTATCCTCGCCGTCGTCCCGTGAAGCGCGAGGAGCTGTTTATTTTCCCGGCTAACCGTCTCTGATGCTAACACAGTGAAGGCGCTCGCACCGACTCGTGTTTACACACTTGCACCAACGTGCTCATGAACTAACACATAGTTAAGGATTTGTGTGTGCAGTCTGCGGGGACCACCGCCCCCCCATCACCACATCAGATCCTTCACTCCCTCTGCTGCACGAACACAAACATCTCCTTCTCCTCGCAGGATGGCAGACATTTACTTTGGCCACTGCTTTTGTCGTGGGAGCTCTTTCCCCTCTGATATGCTGGTGCCCACCCAGCCCTCACACTCGTTTCTACACAAACAGCCGCTGAATGCCTCCCATTGCTAAATAACACAAACTGACTTTATTAATGCTAATGCTAGTCACAGCTCAACGTCTGCTCAATCATGCTGGAACTATTCTCCATCGTTTAGCCRTTTTATTTGTCTACGTGTGGTTGGGTACTTATGAGGTCTGAGTGTCTAATAAAAATAAAGTTCTTCAGTTTCAGGGTTTCAGGTTGTAAAAATCAAAAACTATAATTCTTGTTGCGACCCCGAGATCAGGTAAACCCAAMCTGGACCAGAAAACCCAAAACCTCCCATCAAAACATCTGAAACTTTTCCACAAGCTCTCCTCTCACAGCACTTAGTGTTTCACGACCCGGGCTGAGAACAGGAGGCCCGGCTCGCAGAGTTCTGGGTTCAGCGAGGGCTTCCAGTTCTTGCGGTGGGTCTGCTGAATATTAATGCATAAATTGATTTTAATAAGTTATTTATCCAAGCGTTCACCCAAAACAAACAGTCAGGGATGCGTGCAGCACATATTTACCACCTTCACCGCCGCTGCCGCCTCGCTCCGGCACTAAATGGCTTCTTTGATTTGGGCCGAGGCGACCCACAACCACCATTAGCGAGCTGCCCGGGTCAATATGCTCTCTGTGTGTGGAGGCCATGATGGAAGAGCCCTCCGCTGCCGACCACATCACTGGGAGGRGGACGCCGGGCTGACCAAGGTTAGAGCTACAGTATGGGCAGCCATTTGTAAAGTTACACAGTCAAAAATTACCACCAATATTTTTGTTTTATTTAGTCTTTTATAAAAAAAAGAGCAGATTTATTTTTCAAAG
>NW_013953011.1:182333-192794 GCF_001266775.1 Austrofundulus limnaeus | reverse complement strand
GTTAAATATTTAGTTTATAAACTATGACATTTATAAATGTATGAATCATATGGTGAAAAACAGACTTTGAAAAATAAATCTGTTCTTTTTTTCTTATAAAAGGTTAAATAAAACAAAAATATTGGTGGTAGTTTTTGACTGTCTAACTTTACAAACAGCAGCCCATACGACACCAGCAAACAGCCCACCTGAACGAGTGTGGCCTCGGTGGGCCGGCGGCGGTCAGCGAGGTGGTTGGAGGTGGAGGAGGCTGAGGAGGGGAACCTCTTCACTCACTGCTGCTGTGTTTAACCATCAGACAGACGTATTTAAGAGATAAATCCACGTGTAATCTAATCTCACACCCAGGCAGGCCGGGGAGGTTTGACTGAAGGAAGACCGGATCAAGCATCCAAAAGAGCCAACTGTTCTGGACTCTGAGGGGTTCTGGTCCAGAGCCCGGCTGTCATTTGATGGAGGAGCAGAGGACAGAACAGGCCGGTCTCTGTGAAGCACTCAGTAAACCTCAGTCTGAGTGTTTGGACGACTTCTCTGGGCTGAAATTAAAGTTTCTTTGTCGGCCTCRTCTAAAACAAGCTGATAAACACATAAAGCAGGAAAACCAGGTTTCTGACACGACAACAATGTTCTGTAACCTCTCCCGGTTCTGGATGGGATTTAAACCTGAACTGAGTCAGAGTCTGTCCTCACCGTCCACAGGACTGATGTAATCTGGGAGATGAGCAGCAGCAGCTGCAGCTGCAGCAGCCGCTGCACCGTTCTGCATCAGCAGGTCTCCATAAGGGCTCCTCTGGCTGGCGCTGGCCATCAGGTGGTAATACTCTGAGGGGTTGGCTCCTGGAGGTGGAGGCGGGAAACTGAACAGGGCTCGGTCCTTTAAATGCTCGTGGGTCACTGCAGAACAAAACACAGAGACAAAACCATCTGTGAGGATTCCTGCTGACAATAACAGACATCATCACATCATTAATCCATCCACTTCTCTGACGTAACACTTCAACATCACACCAGAGTATAAGACCTGAAACTCAAACAAGTGAACACCTGGTAAATTAAAGTACAAATACAGCTTTTAAAGAAAACTAAAGCATCACCTGACATCTAATGTGTTCAAGTTTTAAATAAAGATCTGATCTGTTCGTGCTGAGAGTACGAGTCAGGGACAACATTCAGTTACTAAAACACATTTTAACTCAGTACTGAATACATTTTCTAAAGTCCTGCAACTTCAGAAAAAGACTCGACAGAAACAGAGACACTAGAAGGACTCGTCAGAGGACACGAGTGTCCTGTGCAGCAGATCAGAGATCTGAGCGTGTCCCGAGGCGTCAGGCGTTTGATTAAAGATGTCTGATGTCTTTGAGGCTCGTGGTAAAAATCTCAGGCAGCACAGAAAGAACTGCAGCAGGGGGGGTTAGACCCGGTGGGCGGGGCCTGGCGGGGGGGGAGGCCACATTCCTGCCGCTCTCTCTCAGGGCGTCCAGTCTTCTGACAGGATGAAGTCATTCTGCGTGCAGGTGCTCACATCCAAACACTTCTAATAAAGCGGGAACACGGCGTGAGCAACAGAAATGTTGACATAAAATGTGTTAACACCTGCAGGCTGTAAAGCTGCGTTTAAAATGTCACAAACTATAAGAGGGAGAGATGGATTAACTCCTTCCTGCGGTCCCCACACATTTCCTGTCTGACGGGGAGGGGGGACGGGGGGGTGTTTTAATATGCAACACCAGGGAGGTGGGGGTCGGGATGTTTGGGGAGGAAAACCAGAGCTGCCTCCTCTCTGCACAGATAGAAGAAAAACCTGGATCCATCAGAAACTATTAGACTCTGGCTGCAGTAACGAGTCGCAGGAGGTTTGTGTTTCTGAGGAAGCAGTTTGTGTTTCTGATGAAGCAGTTTGTGTTTCTGATGAAGCAGTTTGTGTTTGGATGTTTGAGAACAATTTCACTCGAAAATGAAGGCATGAAAGTCGCAGTAAATATCTTTAAATATTTCTTTGCAGCAAATTTTCTGTTAAAATTGTCTGCAGGTATTTCATAAGTTTAGTTTAGTTTCTGCTGAGCTGGATTTAAAGTTTGTAGGAAGTGAAGGAGGCTGCTCTCACTGAAGTGAGACGCTCTTTTCGGCGCGACTGTTTAATTCTCAGTGAGAAGCTGCAGCGCAGATTTCTTTAAAATTTGTTACAAAGAGGTCCCAGTCCCAGCCAGGTGCATTTTGAAAAATCACTTTAAAAAAGGTTGATGGAAACTGCAAAATTTGAAAACATTTCCTCGATTTCCCCAAAACATTGAGGTAGTTTTTGTATTTAAGGCACAAAAGTGGAGATGTAAACACATTTACTGAAGGTCTGATGTAGCGAACATTAAGGTAACTGAACTAACAACAGGTTTCTGAGGATTTCTCGTCTTTTAAAACCGTTCAAACAAAGAGACTGAGTTCTGAAAGTCTCCCTGATGAAAGGTGTTCTGTCTGCAGAGTCATCTCCACAGTCGGCTGTCAGCGAGCTGCAGCCGAGCAGAAACGGTTGGTTTAGACCTGAAACACAAAACATCAGCTCTAATCACACATCATGTTTGCTGCTCAAACTCAAACGTTTCCTTCGTCATTTGCAGGAACGTCTTCACTTTGCATCCATTTTATCTGAGCGTGTCAGCATGAGAGAAAATTAACTGTTGTTTACGTTTTTATTTTAAAACTGATGGAGCAGGTTCAGTTCAGCTGAAAATATAAAGGTGGGACAAGGAAATATATAGAATAGAAGAATAGAATAGAAACGGTCTTTATTGTCCCATGTGGGCAAATTCAGGTGTAGCAGCAGCAGATATACATCAATCCACAGAAACAGTATAATACTGTGACCTCAATTGTAGCAATAATAATAGAATTAAACATAGTAACAATAAAAAATAAACAGATCAAAATAAAAGTAAGAATAATAATCAAAAAGAAAAGAATTGTATAGGTCTTCTGGACGGGTTCTTCTCTAATGAAACGTTTCGTCTCTCCTCCAAGAGACTTCTTCAGTCTGAGAGTTTCAGGCTAAATTCAGGCTTTGAAGCCCTGCCTCCATGTGACTGATACTCACATCACATGGCTATCGTTGACACCTAATTAACACCTATTGTTAACAGGGGGTGGAGTGATACTGGCAATAGCAGCACTGTAGGAGGGGGACAGCTGAAAACGGAGGCCTCCACCTCTGTTTAATGATGGACGGTCTTTCTTCACAAAAATGGCTTCTTTTACTCCTCTCTCAAACCAACGTTCCTCTCTATCAAGAATGAGAACATCCTCATCTCTGAAAGAGTGACCGCTGGCCTGTAAATGAGTGAAAACTGCAGAGTTCTGGCCATTAGATGTAGCTCGTCTGTGTTGGGACATTCTTTTGAACAGTGGYTGCTTTGTTTCCCCGATGTATAACTGGTCGCAGTCCTCCTGGCACTTAACAGCATATACAACATTGCTCTGTTTTGTGCCGGGGCACAAACAGTATAATTAAAAAATAATTAAAAATAATTAAGAATAATAATTATTGTAACGGGCTATTAAGGTGAAATTAGATGAAATGAAAATAAGGAAGGATACTGTGCAGAAAAATATAAATGACAGGAAAAAACAGTCATGACAGACTCATGATCTGAGGATGTGAGTCAAACCCAGTCATTAAGTCAGTGTTCCAGTACAGGAAAATCAATGTACAATTGCCACTKGTTATTATACCTACATTAATATTTATGTAAGGATTGAGAGGTAGAGTTGTTTGATGTGCAAATACAAACGTGGAGCTTATCATGACTGTTGCGAGCGGTGATGATTTTAGAGTCTAACAGCTGATGGGAGGAAGGATCTGTGAGAAACAACAACCTGAGGTAAACATGTTGGATCGGTTTAGAAGTCCTCGTGGACGTCAACGTTCATTTCGAGCTGTGATGTTGGGTTACTGTAACCCTGCAGACTGTTGGTTCTGAACCTTACCGTCAGCCGGGCTCAGTCCTCGTGCAGCTGAGATCATGGACAGGGTGGGGCTGCTGTGAACGGAGCGCAGGTAGTGCTCCATGTAGGGGTTGACGTAGGGGTGCGGGGGGCTGAAGGGCGACTCGCCCGTCCTGGCCGCGACGTGCGGGGACAGCTGGTTCAGGGAGATGTCTGAGATGACGGGACTTCCTGTCAGTCCTGGAGGTCTGCGGAGACAAGGAGAGGAATTAGACAAACCGTGCATCGTTATCTGAGTCATCTGTGCTCAGAGACGAGTCTTCAGACCTCCACAGCTAATACACAATAATCCCTTTTCCTATTAAAGCCCTGAGGCTACAAACAAGCCAGGACTGAGAGCTTTCTGCAGCGCTGCAAAGGTGTGTGAAGTAGACTTTTTGTGTTTGGGTGGGCAAACACTACAGGGTCCCGCTCATCGTGACCTGTGGCTAGAAGCTTGTCTGATCGGCCTCGGCTGTAAATTTGCTGACAGGGGCCCAGAAGAGCCCGAGGAGCTGAGATCTAGATCAAACCATCTGACGGGGAACCAGCTCCCTGAGAACAGATGAAACTTTAGACGTGTGGTTTGGATCTGCGCTGGGTTCAGCTGCAGGTTTGTTCCAGCTAACTTTTCCTCCAGATAATTCAAAGCTTTTGTTTGACTCCTGCAGGAGAAGAAGAAACAGTTCTGGGTGTCAGGTCGTTCCAGCGGGATGAAGGCAGCGTGAGCGATGGAGGCCGGACCTGGCAGGGTCTGCCCGGGCCTTTCGCTCCGTTTCCAGTAAGCGCCTGCAGACTGCTGGTCTTGTCTGAGGGCCAACTTTCTGCCGTCTTCTACTACAAACAAGCATAAAGACCCCTCTGTTCGGGGAGGAGGGGGGATGTGAGGAGAAACAGACGCTCCATACACAAAAACACGCTCCGCTCTCAGCAGCACACATCCAGGTTGGCACTGCCTGCTTAGATTAGCCCCACCAAGGAGGACCTGAAGAACTGATACCGACTCTGTTCCCTCAGAGATTACACCCTTACGTTCCTAAATCTGACTTTTATTCTGAAAGTTCAACCTGCTACACGTGTGCTGGACCACTCTGTGTATTAGATAAAGATGTTTAATGATTTCAATAAAGTTCTGAACGGGTTTTAGCAAACTGTCTGCCTCACCATTGTTTTACATCATATCCATCAACAATAGTTATTTGTTTCTGAGCTGAAAAAGAGCCGTGGTGTCGACACTCAACCCTCCAGCTGCAACAAATCACTCAAACCACCAAGAAAAAAGTGCACGAAGCCACGATAATAAGGAGAAATTTATTGCCGTTGCCTGTCAGGAGGCTGCAAATAATTGTTCAGTCTGCCAAGAAGTATTATTGAAGCCTTGTCGGTCCACCCTCTTTCTGACAAGATGTTACTTGAAGTCTGTGTATTCCTCAGGCTCCAGTCTCTCAGGAGCTCCTGGGAGAGCACCATCTCTTCATCTTCATCTGAGCCTTCATCAGAACCAACCAYGATGGGTGGCTGACGACTAAAAACTGAGCAGCAGATTCCTCTGGGTTTGTCCTGGTGAGGATCACACTTCAGGGAGGGGGAGGGGGGAGAGGAAGCTTGCTTTCAGCTGGTAATTGCTGTTTGTCTTTGTGTTCTGGCTGTGATTACACGCTCTGTTGTTCCATTGTTCAAACGCTGCTGTGAGAAAAAGTGATTTGGACAAGGTGCAGCTTGTTGAGCATGAGAGTCATTCTATGAGTAAGAGCATACCATGGTCCCTGCACATTACAGAGCCAGAGGGTCAGGTTTCACTCAGACATCAGATAGCTTCACGATTCAACATTCTGTAAGGGAATGCATATCACCCACCCAGTTTCACACATGACCTCAGAGGAAGCTTTAGTTTAAAGATGATTACACCAAGAAGGATTCTTCATAACATCAGACTCTCTTTCTACAGAGTGTCTTCAGTCAGAGGTTTCTACAGATCAGAGCATTACAGGAGATCCCCCCTGCCACAGCCAAAAACATCTAGAACAACTCTGAAGAAACCAGGATAACAACATTTAATTTACCTTTGGGATTAATTGAATGCACTGTGAATGGTTACGTTAACCCTAACCCTATCTCTAAGGGACAGCCCAGACACCCTGCAGAGGAAACTTATTTCAGCTGCTTGTATCTGTGATCTTGTTCTTTCAGACACTACCCAAAGCTCCTGACCATAGATGAGGGTAGGAACGTAGAATGATCGGTAAACAGATCTTCTCCTTATAGTTCAGCTCCTCTTCACCACAACAGACCGGCACAGAGTCCACAAAACTGCGGAAGCTGCATTGATCCATCAATCTCACGCTCCATTCTTCCCTCACTCGTTAAAAAGACCCTAAGATACCTGAACTCCTCCACTTGAGGCAGAACTTCACCTCCAACCCAGAGAGAGAGAGAGAGAGAGAGCAATCCACCCTTTGACTGAGGACCATGGACTCAGATTTGGAGGTGCTGATCCTCATCCCAGCTGTGAACCGCTCCAGTGAGAGCTGAAGATCCTGCTGTGCTGACACCATAACCCATTCTCACTCCCAAGTCGTCACATATTGACGCTTTTCCAAAGTTCCCTCTGCGTCTRATTTTGAGGCGTYRGGTACTCCYCTTGCGTCAATTTTTGACGAGATGGRGYGGAATCTRTTSTCATAATTTCAGAAAGTGTAGAAAATGCACAAAAACTACCGTCCCAAAGTCTAAAATTACCTTTATTCACTTTAGACATCCTGTCCCTGWCCCTAGTACCYAAAATTAACCATTTTTAGAAAATGTAGGAAATTCACRTCAACTACGTGTTCCAAAGTCTAAAATTACCTAATATTCGCCRTAGACATCCTATCCCTGACCCCAGTACCTAAACTTAACCATTTATCCTGATCCCTCATGTTAATCTCAGACCCCCGACACAAAGACCCCTGGTGGCGCAACCTGAAAAGTCGCGGGCGGCAAAGACTGACGCGAGGGGGTCACCCGAAGCATCAAAATAAGATGCAGAGGGAACTTTGGAAAAGTGTCAATATGTTGACAAGTCGGGAGTGAGAATGTGTTAGACACCAACAGAACCACATCATCTGCAAACAGCAGAGCTAGAATCCTGAGGCCAATGAACAGGACTCCCTCTGCCTCATGGTTGCACCAGAGATTCTGTCCATAAAAGTCGTGAACAAAATCAGTGAYAACAGGCAGCCCTGGAGTCCAACCCKCCCACAGTGTACCTCGARGAACACSGTCCAATGCCTTYTCCAAGTCCACAAAACACATGTAGACTGGATTATCAAACTCCCATGACCCCTCGAGGACCCTAGTGAGGGTGAAGAGTTGGTCCAGTGTTCCACRGCCAGGACAGAACCTACATTGTTCCTTCAGAATCTAAGGTTCAACCATCGATCGGACTCTCTTCTCCAGCTCCCCTGAAAAGACCTTACCTGGAGGTTAACGAGAGTGATGCCCCTGTAATTGGAGCACAGCCTCCAGCCCCGCTGTTTGAAGAGGGGAACTTATGTTTAYTAAAATTTGTCAATATCTTTCTTCTTGTTTAAGGTCCGTTGGTGAAACACAGAYGTCCCAATCCCTACAGACCCACTCCAGTGTCTCCTGTTGGATCTAAAGGTGTTCTAAGTCCAGAGAGGAGATCTAATCTCTCCAGAGAGTTCTGGGTCTTCAGTGTCTAGATCCTGAACCCCCTGAGGACCAGGGTTCCAGAGTCATCCTGGTCT
Source organism: Austrofundulus limnaeus (assembly GCF_001266775.1). Lineage (NCBI taxonomy): Eukaryota > Metazoa > Chordata > Actinopteri > Cyprinodontiformes > Rivulidae > Austrofundulus > Austrofundulus limnaeus. The sequence goes on along the minus strand of NW_013953011.1, from coordinate 185,070 downwards.
CTGAGGCTAAATTATAAGTTATTATTTCTGGCTCAGTTCAGTTTTTTTAAACCTCCACAGAGCAGCTCCGTCCTGCCATCCCTCATGAACATGAAATTAAAAAGTGAAACCGAGCAGTTTCCTAGTTTCACGCCTGTTTTCACTCAACAAGTGATGACTTTATCCAGTTTATACCACAACTTTAGGACCAGACGAATCCACGCTCCTGGTTCTCCGGCCCAAACGGACTGTAAAGTTCCCCACAGTGCTGGCATGAATCACCATCTTGTCTGGGTGACGGCGCAGCCAAAGCAGTCAAGATAAATCAAGCACACCAGGCCTCAGGGGACATGCCCAGATCCTGTCTCAGTTGTTTCTGGGGCCCTGATCAGGACTCTGAGGATTTGGACCCATCAGGTTACTGTACTCCCTGAGAAACWGGGACCGAGCACAAAGAAGGGATTAAAGAGGAGGTAATTATCCGTTCCTCAGCCACATACCGTTTAGCCTCTCCTGATTGTGTAAAATCGTGTTGAGAGCAGCGCGATAAACCGTGAAAATCTGCAGCTATTGATTTGCGAGGTGCCAGCGTTTGATTGATAGGCCCAATGTTTGGTCCTTTCAGCAGCACATTCCTGGCTGTAACTCAGGGGAGCATCCAAATCCAGCCAGCGGCCGTGACGATGAGCGGAGGCAAGGAGCAGCTTAAAGACAACAACATGTCTGTCAAAACCAACAACCAGCAGCCTCCCTTACCTCCCACTCTCTGTGCACTTCCCTCCTGGTGGAACCAAACCAAAACAATGAAACAGGAAAACTCAGATCTGTAAACTGCATTTAATCAACACATTCCAGYGTGAGGGGCCGCGGGGCTGAAACACGCTGATTGCCTGGTGAGCGGGACCACATCTGTTTGTGTACAGGGGCGGTGCAGGCCACAGCTCCACCACACGAAAACCTTCAACATATTTCAGCTTTTCAGTGCTGCAATTTGCTTCCCAAAACGCTGAAGTCTGGGTTCACCGAGGGAGGAGGAGGAGGAGGATCTGTTTTTCTCATCCGCTGCGTTGAGTTTCTGAGAACAGAAGTCTGGATTACGTCTGATAATCYCCAGCTCAAACAGGCTGGATCGTTTAGGTTGTGGCTGCACAACAAACTGCAGCTTTGGGTGATAATGTTTTTACTCCCAACGGTCTGTTACCAGCTGGCAAATCAGACATCTACAACTGATGACTCCATTCAAGATGGCTGCTGCAGCCAACTCTATGTAGGAAACATAGAGATTGCTATAATTCAGTCAGTTTTATAGATTCTGAGCTGAAATCTGGTGTGGTAGCTGAGAGTCACAGGCTCACATACTATACTGTTAAAGAGAAGCTGCACTTTATATTAGTGACAAACTTTGGCCTTTTTTGATGGGTTMCCTTCATTTTTGCTTCTACTTTTCATTTAAAATAAGTTTCCATTCTCGGCAGGTTTCTAAGGTTCTTCTTCTACATATTAAAAAAGTTGTTGAACATCTGAGTGGTGCACTACTGCTACTAGTGGTGAGAAAGTGTATTGCATCTTATTAAAAATCAATGCGGTCCCACGGCCCTCTGCGGCCCAAAGTTAAAAACTGTTGTTCTTTTGAGGCCCTCAAGGTGGCGCTCATTCAAATAAATATACCAGCTATGATGCAAAATGGGTCAAATCATGTGTTTTATGCCAAGTTTGTTAAATAAAAAGAAGTTTTCTTTGACTCAGTGTTTGAAGAGTGTCACAGGTAAGAAACTACAGGTTTGTTAAATAAAGATGTTTTGTGTCACAGGTTCATTACAGAAACTGCAGGTTGGTTTTACTCTGGCTCTCCTTGGTGACAGCTGCTGCAGCGACCTGCAGCTCAAAGCCTGAACAGAGTAATGAAGACTTTTCTCCAGAGTTGCTGTGATCCTGCCGGTTTGTAACCCCGACGCTGGCTCTGGAGTGGGGGGGACAGCGGCAGCGAGGCCGTGATGAATCATCAGGAGCACTCTGTCAGAGTCACTTCACATTAATCACAGCACCTCCTCGCCCCTGCGCTGCTGGTGATGAATGGCTGTGGCTGCTCCGTGTATCAGCTGATCGGGCTGAATGTAAATGTAACGACAGACGTCTCAAACCCCTCCTGATCTTCCTCACCGCTTCACTTCTCCAACCTCAGATAAGCTGAGGCTCCTGTTGCATCCAGGAACAATCCCGTACGAGCTGAAAAGAGTCGAAGCGTTAACGGAGACGTACCCGTGCATGGCGTGGAGTGGGTGTGGCTCGTAATGGTACCGCCCCTCGTGGTGCCTCATGTCGATGGGTATGGGGGTGTGGAAGGCGGGGAAGAGGTGGTGGGAACCTGTGAGCAGGAAACAGACAGGTTAGAGCGGTGACAGCTGGGGTACACTTCTTTACGCTTCTCGTAACTCAGCAGTGATTTAAGCTCCGCCCCCTCTGTGGCGTGTAGCCTGAAGAAAACTGGCTTCATTAGAGGCTCCAAAGAGGCCGGAGCAGGTTTTACACAACAATGAATGTTGTTTTTATGGGTCAAAGCAGGAATGCAGAAATGCACCATTTCCTGCCATAAATGCTCTGATGGGAAGACTCGTTAAAACAACGCAGCAGATTCTCATTAATTACAGCAGATTCTCATTAATTACAGCAGATTCTCATTAATTACAGCAGATTCTCATTAATTACAGCAGATTCTCATTAATTACTGTCTTGATTTAAGGAGAAGAAAAGCTCCAAC
>NW_013953011.1:179486-181738 GCF_001266775.1 Austrofundulus limnaeus | reverse complement strand
GCCTGGAACTGAAAATATGGATGGAGGACAACAGGTTAGCTTTTTAGCTTGTCGCGCTAGCGCCGAGCTAATACATATAAGGCAATATAGCGTCAGCCTCATTTAGTCACGTTTTCTCAAATCAATTCTAAATCCAGCAGAAAGCAAAGTGTGACAGAGAGGCTGTGGTTTGAGACCCCACTGTGGATCAGAGCAATCCAAGCTGGGGGTCCTGCAAAGACCTCCAGACATCAAACAAAATGTTGAGTGACTCATATTTTCACTAATTGCAACAAAGTGGTAAAATACAGAGTTAAACTATTTGTGTTGTCTGTATTTATTTACTGTGTGTTACAAAGAGATATTTGAGGTCAGAAGTTAAAGCAATGATGGTTCTGGTTCTGCAGAACAGAACTCTGTGCTTCTGACAACATGAGCTGGGATCAGTTATATAATTATATTAAATATTCAACCTCTTCTGACAGCAGCAGGACGGAATGAAGGAAATTCCTTTTTGGATCGACTTAAAACAAGCTGTAAATAAAACAAACAGTAATTARAAGCTCTTATTCTCCTTTTAATGGCTTTACAGCAGCTTCCTGTTTGAGTMTGAAACCAGGTGTAACCGGACCCCCGGGCCCGCGGGCCACGGCAGAACTCTGCACGTTGTTGTTTTTACAGACAGGCAGAAATTACAGCTGCTTCACTCTGATTGAGTCTGTTGTCACGGAGACTGGAGGGGTCCTGGAGGGGTCCTGGAGCGGTCCTGGAGGAGTCCTGGAGTGGTCCTGGAGRAGTCCTGGTGAAGTCTCGGTCCTCGGTCCTGCTGGGATTACAGGTGATTGAAGTTACCCCTGAAGGCGGGAAAATCRAAGCTTGGACCGGAGCGACAGACACAACTCTTCAGCTCTTTGTTGAAACATGAGGATTAGGAGAACRATAAAGAATCAGATTATCTTTATTAGAGATGATTGTGTCGCTGCACTGTGATGTCTGATATATGTATTACCAAACATCATGAAATGTGTTTGTGTTAGCAAAATATCTCAGGTACAACTGGATGAAAGAGGAAACAATGACTGGATAAACAGCTGGGTTGTCTCCAACACATCTGGGTGTGAAACTGTAGCATCATGATGTCACCAACAACCCTCTCTTCCTGCCACCTTTAAGTTCAGCAGGTCTCGGTGGTACCACCAGGACCGAGGCCCCCTCCCTCTCCCTGAGCTCTGAGTCAGGTTGTGTGTAGCGGAGCCAAAAAGAGGCCCTCTGTAAATGAGCGAGAGCAGAGCGAAGGGGCTGCAGCCTTGTTTCACAAGTGGAGCCAGAAGTCGGGTCTTTTGTCTGAGCGCTGCCCCCCTTCTTGTGCTGCCAGGTCCTTTCCTGCTGAAGTGGGAGGAAAGGAAACCGGACCGGGACAAAGACTCCAAAACTTCTCCTCAGAGTCAATTTTCAGGGTGCGTTTGTTGTCCCGTCTTCTTTTTTAGAACTCCCAGCATCGAACACACAAAATAATAATAAAAAGAAGCTCCAGAGGCCCAGWGCTCCCCCCCAAGCCCCACTCCCAGGGTGACGTCCCTGGATGTGAGGGTGAGGAGGGCTGAGGAAGACCTTCTATCACTGAGACAGCTGCATTGTTTGCTGGGCTGCAGGGACGACAAGAGACAGGTAAACTGTCACACATCCTCCCCCCTCCAGTCCTGATTTACTGCCTCTGAGCCTGGATGAGTTGGTTTTTATCCAACAGCTCAGAGAGAAGAACTACTGATGGGATAAACGGCTCTGTGAAGGGATCCGGATCTTTRGGAGCTGTTTGTTTCATAGAACCGTTCAAAAGAGCCGTTCGGCTTTGAACGAGTTATGTCATCACGTAGGGAAATACGTCATTACGTCATCACAGGTGATGACGTCATCACCTCATCGTGTTACGTGGGTGGAAGAATGTGTTTTATCAAGCAGAAMCCCCCCTTCCCGAATTGTCATGACATTTTTACTACRTGTGTACTGGGCCAAGGAACACACCTTTAAATTTTGGTGATGTTCTGGATCACGATGCAGATACAGGAATTTTTTTTCTTTTAACACTCTGAGATCRRCAAAGCTGTGATGCTTTCACAGGGCTTCTGTAAAAAACAGTGAGCTGGATTGGACAGCACGGACTTCAAACTATAAAAAAATGTTAAAACCAGATTTAATGATGAATAATTTTTGCCATAATATGCACATTTACAGAACGTTTTGTGACCAGGAAGTGCGTGACTGCACCATGAAAC
>NW_013953011.1:176577-179476 GCF_001266775.1 Austrofundulus limnaeus | reverse complement strand
CATTTCCTCAAACACACCACATTTCTGAAACAACCAATGAAAACAGTTTGTCTCTACAGAGAGCTGCCGGGCCTCAAAGTTTGGAGACGGGGGGAGCCAGGAAGCACTTTATAAAGAGAGTCAAACCATTACAAACTCATACAAGGAGATAAAACAGACGTTTTACATGGTGAAATGTGACTGATGGAAACTTAGGAGCTTAATCCCACACCAGTTTGACCAGGAATAACGTCAGGTGACCAGTCTGACTTTTTTTTAATTCACATTGGACTCCACCAGAAGAAACCCCATCATACTGCTGCTTAAATGTTCACTACGTCAGAACTTATTCAGCAAATGTTTCATCTCTGCTGTTGTGCGTTAACTCTTACAGGATGGAGGAAACTGGTCTTGGTGGAGGTTTGCACTCTCCCAGTGCTTCTATTTGGAGATGACTCTCAGCTACCACCACGCTCATCAAAACCCTCACATTTCACCTCCTTTGAACTTGGATCTCAGGTCAGGTTTCTTTCTTAACAAAGAGGCTTCAAGTGTGCCGACTCAGGGAAAGACCCCCCTCCCCCACCTCTTTGGCCCGTATCAGGACCGTGCTGAAGTGGACTCATGTCTTAGAGGAAGTACTCAATGATAATAATAATACTCTGAGAGGCCGAGCCGGGCCGGGAATCATTTTCATCAGGAGGAAAAAAAAGTCTTTGTTGTTGTTTGAGTGAGAGAGGAGGAGGAGGAGGAGGAGGAGAGGTGGTGCTGCTCCATTCAGACAGGAAATTCCACCAGGAAAAAGTTGGCCTGGGTCCTAACGACACAACGCTGCGCCAACACACACACACACACACACACACACACACACACACACACACACACACACACTGATTTGTTCTTCACTTTCTATGAAGCAAACACACAAACAGGGAGCTGCGTCTCCTCGCTGCACACACAGGCATCGACACATGTGTGTGTTTAAGTTAATCCCACAATCCTGTGCTGCAACAACAACATGAAACCAACAGGTTCAGATTGCAGCACGTCGCTTCCTCTCAGGCACGACGGCACTGAGTGATGGCGACAGACGGATTAGAGGCTCACAGCGGAGAACAGAGCTCCGCCCCCACAGGAGGGTAAACTGATACCTGTTTTATTGGTGGCAGGATTTGGGGCAGAAGGTAAACAGATTAAACTCTGTGCTGAACATGAGTCCGGATGTGTTCAGGTCCAGATCTGAGGGTCTGAAGGAAGTCCAACCCCTCCACAGGTCTGAGTCTTCCTAATAAAACACCATCCATGGATAGAAGGGTGCACCGGACCCTGTAGACCTGAATCCTGATGTGTCCACATCCTCAGGACCGCTGAGCTCAGCTGGACTCAGCTCTGCTCCAAGGAGGATTTTCAAAGTAAAAGTTGTTTGTTTTTGGTGCTGCTTGCTTTGACTCGGTTTTATATGTTTGGTATCAACGATGCACACAGCTCCAAGTTTTCAGTTTCTTCAGAAACGGTCCTGAGCTCCTGGAGGTGCTGCTTTCTCTGCAGATTGTGTCGTGTTCAGTTTTTCCTGATGAGGTGTGAGATTATAATCCCTGCTGCCCACCCAGATGTGTTGGATCGTCTCAGAGCTGATGTTTAGCAGCTCAGGCCTCAGCCCCGGCCTGTTTACGGATCAGACCCAGCTGGTTCCTTTAAATCAGATCTCGTCGTCTTCACCCAGTGAACCCTGCGTCGGCCCCATCTATCACCTGGAACACAAGGAGCTGCACCACCTCCCTCTAATTGTCCTGCTCCAGCAGGACCTCCTCTCAGTTTAATGGGAGTCCAGGGAAACCCGTCACCGTTAAACCATCAGATTAATTTGTTTGTTTTTAGATGAAAACAATCAAATGTTGGTGAAGAAGAGTTTAACGATTGACACACATCAACCTGCTCCACGCTCCGCCGCTCGCTCTGTGAGGAGCTGATGATGGACTTCCTGTGTGGACGTCTGATTTATGGCTCCAGCATCGAACCCTCACCCTGATGGGGTCATTAACGCCGCGGCTTGGTTCTGGTAGAAGTGTGGGTCAGAAGAGCTGCAGGTCAGGAGGATGGAGGAGTTCTGACTGAACTCCACCTGCACCTTCAGTTTTTACTCTTTTTATATCAGAACATCGTCTTAGATTATTAGATGTTCTTTAGAGTAAAAACTGATCATTTCTCCTCCAGTCGACCTTTAACCTCTGAGACCCCCCCACCCCCACCCCGACTCATAAACAGGAATATTTAGCTTTTAAGAGATTAAGAGAAGAAGAGGAAGCACCTAAACATCTCACAGTGTAGGAGGAGGAGGAGGAGACACATCCATCTGAAGCTGTCTCAGAGGGGGGGTCACACTGAGGTGAGTCCCCCCACCCAGATCAACGGGCTGAGGAAGGAGGGCTCTCCTGATCTCCTCTGCCTCATGTTGAGCAGAGTCTCAGCAGCAGGGATTAAATAAACAGCTGATACCATTCGTCTCATGCTGACGTTAAGAGCAGCTCTGAAACATCTGGAAACATCTGGAAACATCTGCTCTGCTCCAGACTAAACACAAGAATGGAGGGAGGTTTACTTTGTTTGATAAAATCACAGAGACCCTGACTGACAGGTGAGAAGAACCTGGATTACAGATTCTACACAAACATCTGCATCATCTACAGGAACATCTGTTTCATCCACAGGAACATCTGTATCATCTCCTATATGAACATCTGTATCATCTCCTATATGAACATCTGCATCATCATCTACAGGAACATCTGCATCATCTCCTACAGGAACATCTGCATCATCTCCTATATGAACATCTGCATCATCTCCTACAGGAACATCTGCATCATCTCCTATATGAACATCTGCATCATCTCCTATATGAACATCTGCATCATCTCCT
>NW_013953011.1:172946-174670 GCF_001266775.1 Austrofundulus limnaeus | reverse complement strand
ATCTGCTACAGGAACATCTGCATCATCTCCTACAGGAACATCTCCTACAGGAACATCTGCATCATCTCCTACAGGAACATCTGCATCATCTCCTACAGGAACATCTCCTACAGGAACATCTGCATCATCTCCTACAGGAACATCTCCTACAGGAACATCTGCATCATCTGTTACAGGAACATCTGCATCATCTGCTACAGGAACATCTGCATCATCTGCTACAGGAACATCTGCATCATCTGCTACAGGAACATCTGCATCATCTCCTACAGGAACATCTGCATCATCTCCTACATGAACATCTGCATCATCTCCTACATGATCATCTACATCATCTGCTACAGGAACATCTGCATCATCTCCTACAGGAACATCTGCATCATCTCCTACAGGAACATCTGCATCATCTCCTACAGGAACATCTGCATCATCTCCTACAGGAACATCTGCATCATCTCCTACAGGAACATCTGCATCATCTCCTACAGGAACATCTGCATCATCTCCTACAGGAACATCTCCTACAGGAACATCTGCATCATCTCCTACAGGAACATCTAAAGAAACATCTGCATCATCTCCTACAGGAACATCTGTATCATCCCTTCGTTCTGAACAGGTCACATTGATCTTCTCGGCTGTGATGAGGTCAAACTGGCTGCAGGTTCAGTCTCTCAGCACTCAGACCTGCAGGATCTCAGAAACCCTGCAGGTCTGGCTCCTGTCTTCAGGGCACGACTCAGTTTGAAACTCTGGGAACTGCTCTGAAAGCTCTAACATGAAGCAGCTGTGAGGCAGGGGGAGGGGCCCAACCAGCCCCCACTCTAGGTGATGCTGCCTGACTGGTCAGAGCTGCTGGTTCCCAGTAGCCATGTCTCCATCAGTGACTGACAGGTGTGCACAGTGGGTTGGGTTTAGGACCAATGTGTGAATTAAGTTTAGATTAGTTTTAGGGTAAATGCTCAGGGTTAGGATGTAAAATATTTTTAAAAAATGAATGGAAGTCAATGGAAAGTCCTCACAAGGATACAGAGACACAGTAGGCGTGTGTGTGTGTGTCTCAGTGACAGCTGACAGCGGATGAAGCCTCTGAAAGCTCCAGAGATGCAGCGAGCGGTCAGGACATTACTCAGCAACAACAAACAGCTCCTGCAGATAAGGCCTCGTTTGTCACAGCAGCTCTGCTGACAAACAGCAGTGCATTGTGGGATAAAATTAACCGCCTCCCCTGAGTGACGCTGCCAGGGCCGAGGCTCCTCGGGAGGAAACCTGCCGGGGAATCTCCATCTGACAAACTTCATCATGAAGCTGCAGCTTTGGGAGGAAAAATAAATCATTTTAGATGAAATATTGGAATATTGACTGGTTAAAACTGGTTAAAACTGGTTAACAAGTCTTTGTTTCATTTATAAACTGCATTAAAGTGTAAAAGAGGCGAATATATGAAGAATTCTGTGATAAAATCTCAAAAAATCCTTAAAACTTCAAACGTGATTCTGCAAGAACTGCATAGAATCTAAATTTACTGAATAAAAAAACTAAACGAAGCCTTTAATAAACTTTAATAAACTTTGATAAACTTTAATAAGCTTTCATAAACTTTAACAAGCTTTAATAAACTTTATTAAAGCTTTAATAAACTGTAATAAACTTTAATAAGCTTTAATAAACTTTATTAAAGCTTTAATAAACTGTAATAAACTTTAATAAGCTTTAATAAACTT
>NW_013953011.1:161975-171996 GCF_001266775.1 Austrofundulus limnaeus | reverse complement strand
TAATAAACTGTAATAAACTTTAATAAGCTTTAATAAACTTTATTAAAGCTTTAATAAACTTTAATAAACTTTATTAAAGCTTTAATAAACTGTAATAAACTTTAATAAGCTTTAATAAACTTTATTAAAGCTTTAATAAACTGTAATAAACTTTAATAAGCTTTAATAAACTTTAACAAGCTTTAATAAACTTTATTAAAGCTTTAATGAACTTTAAGAAGCTTTAATAAACTTTAATAAACTTTAATCAGCTGCATTCGTTTTTTTATTTATTACCAGGAACAAACTGAAGCCTCAGACATTTAACATCAGAGCAGAGATAAAAACGATCGAGGCGATCCGTCAGCGGTTCTGACGGCCCGGCCAGGCGGCGACACCAGGAAACAATCAGACCTTGGACCCCCGCCAAAGTCCTGACTCCACGGCAGCGTCTTATCTTCCCTTCATCCAGAGGAGGCCTGAGACGCTTCACAGCCCCTTTCCAGGCCTGAACTTCATTTAAGAACCTGGAAAGTGTTATTTTATCCGTCTTAAAGAAGCCCCGGAGGGACGCTCTGCTCCCAAACACAAAACAACACGAGGACAGGCGGGATTATCTCTGCAGGACCAGGGAGACAAACACAAACCATCTGCTGACATCACAAACACACCAGGCTGCTCTGCCTCCACCACACTGCTGCAGGACGCTGAGCTCTCAGCACGCTTCCTGAGCCTGATCCAAGATGGCTGCCGCAGCCAGCTGATGGGAGGTGAGACAGAGAACAGGATCTTACAGTTTCTGTTTGATCTGGATCTATTTTTAACCCYGTGACATTCCTGTCTGAGACAAACGATCTGTTTAACAACCAGGATTGAAATGTTTGGTTTTTCCAACACTTCAGAGTCTTTAAACATCTGTCTGGTCTTCAGGACTCTGAAGGTTTCCTCTGAGCCACCAGCCGAGTGTTTCCGCTGCACAAAGACTYCATTTAAAGCTAACCGCAGCGACGGCCCGGCCCGGGACATCTGATCTGCCCCCGGTCCAACCGCCAGTCGACCCACATGTGGTCGCCATCACCTCCAGACCTGGACCCCAGGGACCCCGGGTCCACCCAGTCCTATAAGGGACTGGGTGGAGGTGAGATGTTCACAAGCTTTAAGTTATTCCAACATGAAGATTTAAACGCCTGAGTGGAGGCGGAGCTGGGATCTGTGTCCAGAGATGAAACAACTGAAGTCAGTTTTTATGAACCTGTAGAGTCGAAACATAAAATCCTGAAAGATTAACGGACAGGAGAGGTTTGTGTCGCCTAAAAATAAAAACATCTTTTACTGCAGCTTCTTTTTGAGCAGTAACTCCACATCTCTGCAGCCGTGGCACAAGACTAAAACCACTGCATGAACCCGGAAAACACCTCGCTCCGGACAATACGGACCAAATAAACAAGAACAAATGTCTGGTTTTAATAAAAACTCAGAGAAAAAGGTTTAATTCCTGAAGCATGATTTAAAGTTTTAAATTTAAACTTTTATTAAAAAAAAACTTGTTCTGGCTCATTCTGGTCCAGTTCAGGAGCCGCCATGTTGGATTTTTTGGAACCAGAGTCTGAGTACCTGGGATTTCTCTAAGCCCCGCCCAGTTTTTATGAATCTGTTTAAAACCTGACAGAAAAACTCTAAAGCTGCTTTTAAAGGGTTAAACTGTAAAAGTTTGAATTTTCTGACTCAGGTTTAATGTTCAGCTCTGGTCTCTTTAGGTTAAACTTTATATTTAAGACGAAGCGGTCCAGCACCTGTGAAGTTGTTCAGAGTGAAGCCACAGCTTAACGACGTGCTGACAGATGGTTTTAGAGGGTCCAGGTATAAGTTTCCACATTAACGTTCAGAACTCGGGTCAATATTTGCTCCCGTCTGTCGTTATGGTTCCGTCAGAAGACGAGCCGTCATGAAATGACTTAATGCCTCTGGTTGGTTTAACGAGGTGAGCCGCGCTCTGTAAACGCTGTGGTTTGAACCTGAAGGTTCCCTCACCTCTGGTTCTGCAGGAAAGCGGGGCGGCTCTGCTGGAAAGTTCTGGAGCCAGGAGGAGAAGTGAATGAAGGAGACGTCACCTTGTGTCCGAGGCTTACGGCTCCTTCCTCCTCTGTAATTAAACCCTGATCCTGCTGCATAATGGAGAAATTAAAGTGTAAAACCTGGCAAAGCTAATTACAGCTTTTCCTGGGAGCTGGGAGGAAGTGTCTTGATATGTAAACAATACCCCTACTTCAGCTGAGTACCCTCTCCTTCCTCCTCCTCCACCCCTTTGTTCCGTGGGAATCTGCAACGGGCCAGAGCTCCTCTAAGACTGCAGCCGCCAGAACCAAGAGGGTTGACAGAACCCTCAGCACCGGCGCTCACTTTGAGCTTCGTAGAGTCAGAGAGGAGACTGAACTGGACTGAACACACAACAACAAGCTGCTGGACCCAGAAACAAACAAAACCCTGGTAAAGTGACGAAACGTTGGACGTAACTGAGGGTCACCTGAGGGCACGACATCATCAGGGACGAATCGTCTGACGAGCTGATATCTGACTCTAATCTGGACTAAATGTCTGTTCTCAGATTACTGGGGTGAAACTTATCAAACCATAAACAGCAACAATGAGGTCAGGGGAGTCCTGGTCTGAGTCCCTGTGAGGGACTGGACACCTGTCCAGGTGTCCCCTGTCTCTCTCACAGAGACCACCTACCCAAGACCCCTTAAATAGAAGCAGGTAAATAAATGAACGAAAAAAATTATTACATCTATTTTATTTCTATATTACATCCTTATTACAGCTTTATTACTTCTATATTAAATCTATATATTATTTATTACTTCTATAAAACATCTTTATTACATTTATATTACATCTTTATTACAGTTTTATTAAATCTATATTACATATTTATTATATCTATATTACTTCTGTATTACATCTTTATTACATCTATATTATTTATTACGTCTATAAAAAAACTTTATTACATTTTTGTTACATTTATATTAATTCTTCATTACTTCTTTATTACTTCTATATTCTATCTATATTAATTCTATGTTACATCTATATTACGTCTTTTTACTTTATATTACTTCTATATTGTATCTTAATTAATTCTTTATTACTTCCATATTACATCTTTATTACTTCCATATTACATCTTTATTACTTCCATATTACATCTTTATTACTTCTATATTATATCTTTATTACTTTTATTACTTCCATATTACATCTTTATTACTTCTATATTACATCTTTATTACTTCTATACTATATATTTATTACTTTTATATTATATCTTTTTTACAACTTTATTACTTCTATATTACATTATTATTATTTTGTATTACTTCAATACTTCTGTATAAAAATTTTATTACATCTATATTACATCGATATTAAAATGAGCTGCAAAAATTTTGAATCTAAACTTTATTGTTAAACTTTTTGTAACAAACCACTGAACTGTATGATGAAAATAATTAGTTTTTTTGTGAGATCTGTCATGAACATGTCTGTATTTGCTGTGTGTGTGTGTGTGTGTGTGTGTATGTGTGTGTGTGTTCGGTGGGGTGGGGGGGCTGTTTACTTTGAAGCTCGAGCCAAGAATTCCTGGGCTTAGTTAACACCAGCGGGGAAATCACCTGGCAAACAAAACACAACAGGCTTTACTCAGTAAACCAACAGAAGTGGTTTCATCCAGCAGCCCCCCACCCCACCCTCTTACATAACCAGGCAACCAGAACAATTATTCTGTTTTTACAAAGGAAAACTTTCATTTAGTCATTTTAGGATCAGAATGTCTCCTGTGATCAGTTTACCTGTCAGAGCTGCCGTCAGGTTCAGATGTTTAAAGATCAAATATTTATTATTTAGAATAAAAAGTGGAACATTTTATCTGCTGCTGCAGGAAGCTGATGACAGACGTACATATAAGCTTCATCGTTTCGTTGTGTTACTTATAAACAAATTTAATCTAAACTCAAGTCTGCGTTGAGGAGATGAATCTAAAGCTCAGAACGGGTTGAAGTGGACCGGCCTGGTTTCTGACAGAACTTTACGGGTCCTGGATCCACAGAACCAGCTGTCCTCGTGCAGAACCTCTGTTGAGGTTTTAAAATGCAGAGAACCAAACGTTTAAATCTCACATCATGTTCCTGGAAACTGAGTGACTTCCTTAGAARAATAAGCAAATAGAAAAAGAGAAATCCCCGAGTTTCTGCTGCCAGGAAGCCCTGTCCTTCATGTGCTGGTGCCCAGCTGTTCCACAACAACTGTCTCAATTTCTGCAGAGTTCCTGCAGCTGGAGGATGAGTTCGATTACAAATCAGTTCTCCAGATGGAGCAGCTTTGTTGGTCCTGTCCTCTGAGGGACATGACACACCAGGGTCCTGATCTCTGCTGTGACTGTAGAGACCTGCAGCTACGAGCAGGACTGAAGCACTGTCTCACTGAGGGGACAGGACGGGACGAGACGAGATGAGAGGGGATGAGAGGAGAGAGGAGAGAGGACGAGATGAGAGGAGACGAGACGAGATTAGACGAGACGAGATTAGACGAGATGAGATGAGATGAGGAGATGAGACGAGATTAGAAGAGATGAGATGAGAGGAGACGAGATGAGATTAGATGAGTTGAGATGAGATGAGAGGAGACGAGATGAGATTAGACGAGATGAGATGAGAGGAGACGAGATGAGATTAGACGAGTTGAGATGAGATGAGAGGAGACGAGATGAGATTAGACGAGATGAGATGAGAGGAGACGAGACAAGATTAGACGAGATGAGATGAGATGAGAGGAGACGAGACGAGATTAGACGAGATGAGATGAGACGAGACGAGATTAGACGGGACGGGACAAGATTAGACGAGATGAGATGAGATGAGAGGAGACGAGACGAGATTAGACGAGACGGGACGAGACGAGATTAGACGGGATGAGACAAGACAAGATTAGACGAGATGAGATGAGAGGAGACGAGACAAGATTAGACGAGATGAGATGAGATGAGAGGAGACGAGATTAGACGAGATGAGACGAGACGAGATTAGACGGGACGAGACAAGATTACACGAGATGAGATGAGATGAGAGGAGACAAGACGAGATTAGACGAGACGGGACGAGACAAGATTAGACGGGACGAGACAAGATTAGACGAGATGAGATGAGACGAGATGACAGGAGACGAGATGAGACGAGATTAGACGAGATGAGACGAGATAGACGAGATGAGATGAGATGAGACGAGACGAGATGACAGGAGACGAGATGAGACGAGATTAGACGAGATGAGACGAGATAGACGAGATGAGATGAGATGAGATAGACGAGATGAGATAAGRTGAGATGAGAGGAGACGAGATGAGATTAGACGAGATGAGATGAGAGGAGACGAGATTAGACGAGATGAGATGAGACGAGACGAGATTAGATGGGACGAGACAAGATTAGATGAGATGAGATTAAAGGAGACGAGACGAGATTAGACGAGACGGGACGAGACGAGATTAGACGGGACGAGACAAGACAAGATTAGACGAGATGAGATGAGAGGAGACGAGACAAGATTAGATGAGATGAGATGAGACGAGATGAGAGACGAGATGAGACGAGACGAGATTAGAGGAGATGAGACGAGATAGACGAGATGAGATGAGACGAGATGAGAGGAGACGAGTTTAGACGAGATGAGATGAGACGAGACGAGACGAGACTAGACGGGACGAGACAAGATTAGACGAGATGAGATGAGACGAGACGAGATTAGACGAGATGAGACGAGAGACGAGATTAGACGAGACAAGATGGAGACGAGATTAGATGAGACAAGATGGAGACGAGACTAGATTAGACGGGACGAGACGAGATTAGACAAGATGAGATGAGATGAGATGAGAGGAGACGAGAGACGAGATTAGACGGGACGAGACGAGATGAGACGAGACGAGAGGAGATGAGACGAGAGGAGATGAGACGAGAGACGAGAATAGATGGGACGAGACGAGGTTAGACGAGAGGAGATTAGACGAGACAAGATTAGAGATGAGAGGAGACGAGATTAGATGAGAGGAGATGAGACTAGATGAGACGAGATGAGATTAGACGAGACGAGATGAGAGGAGATTAGANGAGACAAGATTAGACGAGAGGAGATGAGACTAGATGAGACGAGATTAGATGAGACGAGATTAGACAAGAGGAGATGAGACGAGATTAGAGATGAGATTAGATGACACAAGATTAGAGATGGGAGGAGAGGAGACGAGATTAGACAAGACGAGACGAGATTAGCAATGAGATGAGACGAGATTAGACAAGAGATGAGACTAGATGAGACGAGACGAGATTAGACAAGAGGAGATGAGATGAGATTAGTGATGAGATTAGATGAGACGAGATTAGAGATGAGACGAGACTAGATGAGACTAGGTGAGACGAGAGGAGATGAGATGAGACAAGAAGGATGCATCAAGCTGCAAGAACTGGTCCAGTCCATGAGATTTCTCTGGTAGAACTGGTCTAAAGCAGC
This sequence comes from Austrofundulus limnaeus, assembly GCF_001266775.1. Lineage (NCBI taxonomy): Eukaryota > Metazoa > Chordata > Actinopteri > Cyprinodontiformes > Rivulidae > Austrofundulus > Austrofundulus limnaeus. The sequence continues at coordinate 165,453 of NW_013953011.1, read as the reverse complement.
TGCAGTAAACCTCTCAGAATTCATGTCGTTTGTTTAAATCTATGATTTTCTGGGTTTCAGCCACAGGGAAAGTTTCAAAATAAAAGCAAAGCTTCCTCTGACTGAGTTCTAATAATCCTGTCCTGACAGACTGAGGAACAGCAGAACATCTCTGTCAACATTTAATGTTTCAGAGTTCGAGGACGTGATCTGTATGAGTGTGACTACAATGATGTCACAGATCTATTTAAAGCTCAGACTAACAGTTTAACTCAGTGAAGTCAACAAGATAAACAAACAAAGGCTCATTTGAAACCTTTAAGAAGTAAAAACCAGGAGGAACAAAGAGAAGAAAGAGAAACCTGAGGATCTGCTGTGTCTGCAGCTCGTTAACAAACCAGAACCAGAACCAGGTGAGGAAGAGGACTGACTCACACAAACACAAAGAAACAAGAAAGAACAGAGGAGCTCAAACTAAAACAAGCTAAMGTCTCAGCATCTATCAGCTGAACGGAGACAAACAGCTAAAACCAAGATCTGACCTGAAACTGGAGGAATTCTTTTTATTTTAGTTTTATTTTGAAAGGTCTCAGTTTGTGTCTGTGACACAGTCAAGCGTTGGTTTGTGTTTGCAGATATTTACTCACTCGGCCTCCTCTGATTGTTTTTCTGCTCGCTCAGTTTGCTGCGACCCGTTTCCCAGAGCGAGGCCCGTGACGCTGCAGCACGCTCCGTCTGCAGACATCCTCCTGAGGGCCGCAGCTCAAACTAAAGGTCTCTAACGTTTATTTATTTTTGAAGGTTTGTGGAATTCCTCAGCTGCTGACCCGGCTGCTGACTCAGCAGGACGGTCCAGGACGGTCCAGGACGGTCCGATGCAGCACAGAGGTTAAACCCGGCTCCGGGTGACGACACGAGCAGCTCTGATTGAAGCCTCAGAGAAGAATTTGCTTCCTCCTCATGGACAGTGGCGCCTGCAGAATTTTTTTTTCGGGGGGGGGGGGGGGGCAACAAAAAAAAAATAAACAAAAAACTTAAGATTTTTTATAAAAAAAAAAAAAAAAAAAAAAAAAAAAAAAATTTTTTTTTTTCTCTTTTTTCCACCTTTTGGTTTTGGTGGGGTCTTTTTTTTTTCGGGGGGGGGGGGGGGGGGGGGGTCAGGCCCCCCCCCTGCTGGCGCCCCTGCTCACGAAGAGAGAAAACATCACAAAGAAAAGCTTTGGTTCTGTTAGAAACAAGCTGGAGTCTTGGTGGGACTCAGGAGGCCGGATCAGAACCGGAAGAATCCGACCACAAACTGTCCGCCTTCGCACTGAACCAGCTGTTTACACCGGGGGTCCAGCTGCACTCAGAGTCCGGGCCGAGCTGGAGGTCTGCAGCTCGGATGGGTCCAAAAGGTCCGGACGGGTCAGGGAGACGCAGAGTTCAMGGTTTATAAGAACAAACTTCCAACGAGTTCTGATAAGAGGAGAGAACCGAGGACCCCCACGAGCTGAGGGACCAGGAAACAGACTGGTGCATGCTGGGAAATAAGAGGCATTAAAAACTGCAGAACCAGGACCAGAACAGGTGGGCCCAGGCTCTGACAGAAACTAAATGAAAACAGGAGGCAATTTAAAAACAAATTCAGTTTTTAAACTCAGGAGCAGAACTGCATCCTGTCCGGACCTGAAGGCCGCAGCAGATCCATCAGAACCAGAGTCTGATCCTGTCAGATTCTGGGTCGGAGGACCTAAATCAGAACCAGCGTCTGATCCTGTCAGGTCCTGGGTCGGAGGATCTACAGATCCTTCTGAGACAGAAATAATGYGTTAGTCTGAAGTTCCTGACAGGAAAACACAGAGTCAATAAGGCTTCCTGGCAGCTGGAGGCTCTCAGCTCCTCTCCGGTGTCAGTATYGATACCGAGCGGTCCGGCAGAGACACCTGATAGAGCCGGGTCCGGACCCGAACACGTGTCGTGACAAAAATCAAACTCATGATGTTTGGTGGCTTGAAAAGCTGTGAAAGATTATYGACCAATAACTCATCTTAGAGGCAGAAAACAACAAAAACTGTTTTTATTTTACTTAAAGACTTTTCCACAACCAGGGAGCCGTGTGCTCGGTTCACTTCAGTTTGAAGTGCAGTTTGTAAAAGTGCATTGTTGGTCACGCACATTATTTCACAGTCTCAGCCTCAGAGCTGCAAACTGTTTCCACAAACTGTCTTCTAACATTTACTGATCTGCTTTACTCACGGCTGAAGGGAAGAGGAAAAATGAGCTTTTAATGCTTTTCACTCACATTTAGTGGGAAATACTAAATATAAATATCATACATACACATTTAGATTAAAGATATAAAATAGAACATTTAGATACAGATGTAGGAGACAGAAATAGATTTAATAAATATATTTAGATTCAGCTCCTCATTGATTCTAGAAGTTTTTAATTCTTTTATTTGAAGCGTCGGAGGATGAACTGTTTGGAGGACTGAGGAGTTAAATATGTTGGGAGGCACAGGGTTCTGTATGAATGCAGTCATCCCTGCATAACACACACACACACACACACACACACACACACACACACACACACACACACTTGGGAGGAAAGAAAGAAAAGCAGAAATCTTTTTCTCAGGAAGATTAGTGGCCGTCCCTTTGGAGCAGGACTGTGGATGGGGAGTGATGGGGTGTGTGTGTGTGTGTGTGGGGGGGGGGGTGGTTTCTCTACAGGAGTGGGGTGGTGGGGGGTGTTGGTGGGCTGCGACCCACTCTAGAGCACCTTACAGAGACGGGGCGGAGCAGAGAGACGATAACTGTGATTAACGCTCGGCTCCTTATCACACGTCCAGAGAGACTAATGAAGGTCCTCTTCTCCTCATCCGTCTGCCTTACAGGGTCCAGATCAGGTCCAGACCAGGTCCAGACTGAGTCAGAACCAGCAGGGTCCTCTCAGGAGGAAAGACCAGACCAGATGAAAACATTTTTTCCTTTAGAGTTATGACGAAGAGATAAGAAGCTGGAGCAGGACGGTGTGACTCAGGAAACATTTCACCGTACAGGACGGGAGGTGGGATACGGGAGGTGGGATACGGGAGGTGGGATACGGGAGGTGGGAGGTGGGATACGGGAGGTGGGATACGGGTGTCTGAATCCCAGAGCCAGCCTGTGGAAACATGCCTCGCAGCCAGGCCAACACAGGCTGTTCCTCCTGATCCGGGCGCCCGCTTCAAACCTGACTCCTGACCCCTCCCGGAGAGGCCCCCCCCCTCAGGTTTTACCAGGAACCAGACGTCATGTTTCCACTCAGAGACACTAAGTCTGCAGGAATGTAACAATAAAATAAGCTGAAGACGTCTCAGGATGTTTCTGTTCGTCAGACTGAAAACCTCTGACTTATGGAGGTAAATTTGTGTTTTTATTATTCAATCAAACAAAAAGCATCTTCAATCAAAAAAAATAATTTCAATCAAAAAAATTTCTTTCAACCAAACAAAAAGTAAATTCAATCA
>NW_013953011.1:147172-158980 GCF_001266775.1 Austrofundulus limnaeus | reverse complement strand
GCACTGTATCAAATCTATTTTTGTAGTTTATTTTTAAACATTTTGTCAAAAAATTTTACTGTTATGGTTTGTCACTAATATGAAGAGCAGCTTCTGGTTCTACCATGCAAAAGTTTAAAAAGGCTTTATTTTCATTTGTACTTTATCAAGTTTATTTTTGCAGTTTTTTTATTTGGAACATTAAATATTTATTGCATTGTTTTTTTGTTGTTGTTTATGTAATAAACTTTTGTGTTGATAAGCCTGAGTGGTCTGTTGACTGACTGCTGTATTTGTTTAAATAATAATTATGGTCAGGTTACAATATAAAAATGTTTTTCATAATCATGTCTTGTGATTATTTGACAGGAGTTTTACTTTTAAACTGTAAGTGTATTTAATTTAGTTATAATGTAAATACAATATAAATTAAACAAAGATTTAGAATATTATAATTTTAAATCAAGATTTATTATAATTATCATTTTGATCTGTATAGTAATGTGTGACTGGGCCTCGTGTCACTTTATGTTCAACAAATTGGGCCTCGAGGTCCAAAAGGTGAAGACCCCCTGTGATAAACTAAATGGACCAAAACAAAAAACATCAAATCAGAATCACTCCATGTTGTTAGGGAAATTATGCAGTTGTTGTTTTTTGCTCTGAACCCAGAGCAGAAAAAMAACAACTCTGTATATTTATTATTTTAAAAATATTTTATCATTTAATGTGCCTCCTGCTCTGCACACGTTACATCAGCAGCTCCAGGTTCTGTCTGCTCGGCTGGAAGAACTGAACCTTCAGGACAAACAGAGCTGTGGTCCTGAAACGGGTCAAACATTCCTGCTGGAGGACGGTTCAGAGTCTCAGCTGCATTAATGTGAAACAGATCCAGTGTTTCTGCAGACTCTCAGCCATGCTGATTTAAAAAGCATCTAATGTCCTACTTTGTGTTGTTGTGGATGGCAGGCCACCAGGACCTGCTTTAACCAGTTCCTGCAGCGGACCCCGGTGGACCGGTCCTCCAGCAGGGCTTTAGTAATTCATGACGCTGGTACCTCAGAGCTCCTGCAGCCTCCTTATCAAGAGTTTCCTTCACTCTGATGAAAACAGCTCATATTTTAATGATGAGCCTGTTTTACAGAGGATCTCTGACCTCTCAGGGTCCGAGCAGCGAGCCCGGCCCGGCCCGGCCCAGGCCCGGGCGGCACACAATGGTCAGAGCGTTGTGAATAATTCAGGTTGTGGGCACGCACCATCACTGCTTCCTATTGAAGGACTTGTTTGTGGAGGTGCCAGGCCGGCCCACGTCTCACATCATTAGGCAGAGAGGACGCCACAATGTCCTACGACGTCTTCTTAGCATTCAAAGACCCCCCCCCTCCTGTAAGCGAGCCCCTCAGACCCGCGGGCCGCGGCGCTGCCAGCTGATTCTCAGTAATTTATGAAAGGAACACAGGGGAGCAGAGAACAAGCTCTTTCTGCCTCATTAGAACTTTTTTCATCAGCCGTTCTCTGACAGAGACCCCCACACCACCCCCCGCTCCCCGCCTCGGACTCTTTTCACACTGCACCGGGTCCACAGAACCTCCAGGACCAGAAAAAGGAACAGGAAGTGGTACCTCTGCTCAGGGTGCTCRGGGAAGGCTTCTTGGGGAGCTCAGAGAAGCTGGTCCCGTCTGGACCAGAACCTTTGCAGTCCTTCTTGCCGGCGGGTGAGGGAGCGGACGTTTCCATGCTGCTCCTCAGTTCTCCCTGAAGATCTGCAGGAGGAGAGGCAGACATGAGGCGGGAAAACCACCAGACAACATTTCAAAATAAAGTGTCGACAATCAGGTCCTCTTTTTAACTCTCTCCTCTCCACAGACATGATGTTTGTGTGGAAACAAGTGGGTCAGGAGGGGCTCTGGGTTTCAGTGGACCGGGTCCACACTGCTCCCCCTGTCCTGATGGAGGAGCAGTGGTTGGTGCTGTTTGAGCCACACGCTGAGTCAGCACCAAGGTTAGAATAGTTTATTTTTCATTATAGTTTACTTTTATTTTGTTTTAATTCAGTTTTAGTTTTTACAGTGGATTTGATTGTTTTCATTAGTTATTATTGCATTTTTAATGCTTAGTTTTAGTTTAGTTTAGTTTTTATTAGTTCTAGTATTAGTTTTTTATAGTTTGAATAAACATATTTATCCAGCTTGTGATGTTCCTGTGAGTTCACGAACCAACAGATATTTGGTCACTAATTAAATCAGTCCATTATAGCGACACTTTTCTAAAATAATTGTGTAACTTAATTTTACCAACTAAAAACTTGTGTGATTATTTCAGGACGATGACAATATTTGTTTCCAACCTGTTTGTTTTTCATGGAGCTGCTGAGAGAAGCTAACGTCAGATAGTCACAGTTAGCATCTTGTGTGAGTTTGATTCATGCAGTTTTTACCTTCAGAMGTTTTCCACCTGTTTTATCACCTGTTTCCACTACAAAACTCTTGATTTGATTTTTCAGTCAGATTTAAATAAATAAAAAAGTGGACGTTGCTACTTTCTCCTAACTTTTGTTGTTGTCATTTAGCAGGTGATGCTGAGCAGCAGCAGAATGTAAACGTGTGTTACAGACCACAGCTGATGTAAAACTACTCAAATAAATAAATAAATAAATAAAAAAAGATCCACATGGCTCAAAATAAATAGACAAACACTAAAACTAAAGATATTCTCTCTATAACTTCAGTTAGTTTTGTAAAAAGATTATATAGTTTTAGTTAGTTATTGTTGTTTTTTCATTTTATTACAGTTTTTATTCATTTTAGTTAATTAAAATGTTTTTTTCATTTTCAGTTTTTGTAATTTAGTTAGTTTTAGTAACTATAATAACTCTGGTCAACACCTCCTCACTGTGTGAAAGGCTCCACGGCTCGACAGCGCGCCGCTTGTTTGACTTGGTCCGACCTCAGAGATCATCCTGTGGTGTGAGCAAACACACACACTGACACACACGCACTGACACACACACTGACACACACACACACACTGACACACACAGCGAGCGTCCACCTGCTGTCAGATACCAGAGAACGTGTGTTTTGACAGAACTGAGGTGAGAACAAACAGCTGGAGCCAATCAGACGCTCGCAGGTTTTTACAACAAAAACTTCAAATCTGGCATCGTCTCTGAACACCTGGTTCAGCTTCGTCTAATAAAACCCTCCAAACACGAGAAACAAACTGAGYTTATTGTTTTCTCTGATGAGTCTGAGATGTTTTCACGTCTCTGATCTCCAGGTAGAAGATATAAACTAACACTGTTAAAGCACAGGATGAAAGATGTGCTGAAACGAGTCCGAGGAGCTGCTTCCTGTCAGAGCTGCTCTGCTTCCATGTGGTTTTCCAACATGTCCTCCGTGATGAGCGGCGTTCGGTACCGAGCGGTTCTGTGACCCGTCACCTGTCGCTGAGCCAGGGTAAGCCGATTAGAGGTGKGCGACTAACAGGTTTAGGCTGCATCTGTTTCTGCTCCTCAGCTGCCAGCAGGCCCGTGAGCTCGCCAGCGAGCCGGTGTTGCACCATATTTTGTGACCAGAGGGGGCGCTGTTGCGTTTCTACAACAGAACTTGGCCGAACATGGTCACAAAGAAGAAAATGATGCGCCAACAGTGTAGGCCAGAGGCTGAAGACATACGATGAAAAAAACACAAACTGTTATTATAAATGGTCACAGAATATGACAGCTGTCATATATTGTGACTTCACTGTAGCTAAGGAAATAGTAAAGATTTTTATAAAAAAACTGTTTCTAATAATTGTTTACATCCTCTAGTGTCAGGAAAATAACTTTTGATCACTGACMTGGTGACTGTTATTACATTAGTACAGGCTCACATTATGATACTTATTATCATATATATTATTATTAATAGTAGTAGTCAACATGCCAGTGACCAGAAGTTATTTTTCTGACATTAGAGGATGTAAACACTAGAATCAGCTTATGAATAAATATTTCTACTACTTCTTTAGCTAAAGTGAAGTCACAACAATATGTCATATTATGTGACCTAATCACCATGTCAGTGATCAAAAGTTATTTTTCAGACATTAGAGGATGTATACAATGAGTAGAATCAGTTTATGAATAAACATTTAATATTATTTACCAAGCTACAGTGAAGTCACAATATATGACAGTTGTCGTATTTTGTGATCTCTGGCTTAGTTTTGTCGTATCATATTCTTCTTTGTGGCCATTTTCGGCCAAATTCTTTTGTATAAACGTGACAGCGCCCCCTCTGCTCACAATATATGACGGTCACTAAATATGGTGTAACACCGGCGGCGGCGCTGTGACGTCACCGGAGTTTACCTCCAGCTCCACAGCCTGTTGTCCTCGCAGACGCTACGTGTCCGTGAAGGTAGCTCCGCCCCCCAGCACCACCGCCTGATGACATCAAATCATCAGCTCTGATGTTAAAACAGTTTACTGGTCTCATCGTGGAGCCAAACTCCAGTTTAGGACCAATCACCTGAAGAGGGCGCCGCCCAGAAACAAAAAAACTTTTCTGATGTGAAGCTGTAAAAACTGTCAGTGTCCTCAGCTTCACCCCCTAATTCTGTGGAGCTGGTGCTGCCTCCTCCCCCTCCACCAAATGTCCCCCCACAGACCGGCCCGGCGCTGCCCCCGATGACAGGGCGGTCCGGCTCTGACAGGCTGGTCCAGGTGTCCGGGACCACGCAGGCAGATGGTGGGGACCAGAGGCCAGCAAACAACAAGGATATACTTCTTTTCTCATCTTCTGGTCGGCTGGGCAGACCACCTCAACCCGGCCCACGCCCGGACCCCGCCACGTGACCACAGGGAGGACTACAGAGACCAGAACAGGATTACACCCAGTCCCAACAGAACCCAAACTYCCAGGAGTCACAGAAACTGTTAATTTACGAGTTTTAACTCGAGTTTTAWCCCTGAAAGTCCTGAAAAACATTTTCAACATTTTTTATTTTTGTAAAGAAGTCAAGCTAAAGGTAAGAACCAGAGGAAGTCATCTGACAGCCTGGTTTTCACAAAAAAAAAGACCCTGGTAGGGTCTGGAGACGTTTAAAGGCAGAAACCGGTGGAACAAAGACTGTTAAGATAAAATAATAAAATATTAATTTTAAGAAAGAATGATCCTCCTGCAGCTTCAAAGTCACAAAGAGTCCAAATGTTCAGTTTGTACCTGAGGTGTTCCTCACTACAACAGCGAATCTCACAGTCATCTAAGTTGTTGCAAAGTCTGGATTTCATCTGAAACTGGCCTGAATTCAGTCAAACGTTAGAGCTGATTTAAAGGGGCTGTGACATCRTATTTTTGTAATAAACATAAATGCATTTTTGAAAAGATAACACTGATAACATGTTGCAAAACACGTTTCACACCACTGAGATGAACGGTTGTTGAGATATTTGCATGTGAAGAAACAGGAAGTGATGTCATGAGGGGAATATCTGCATGTAAACAGAGCGTTGTTACAACACAGACTGTGGAGAAGAATCTGATGTTTCTTTAGATTTTGAGTCACTATCAGAGATTAAGAGGAGTTCAAGTTTAAATAATTTTGTTTTAATAAACAAAAACCAGAGAGTTTATTTTATTATTGAGTTCCCCTTTGATGTCACTTCCTGTTTCACTTTGGCTGAGCCAAATTGAAAAGAAAATAGGCCAATTATGTGACAAAATGGGTAAAATAATCTGTACTATGCCAATTTTTTTAAGTATAAAGATATTTTCTTTGACATTTGGTATTTGAAGGGTGGACGTGTCACAGGAACTTTAACGAGACCCTTCAGAATAAAAGCTGAATGAAGAACTGTGCAGGCAGAGATTACACAAACCAAACTGTGTTAATAAGAGTCACCATCTGAGCAGCGACAGGACGTTTATGTTCCTGCAGTTTGTACCGCTCACTTTGAATCTAAATCCTTTTACAGAAATGTGTTCTCACTTACAGTTCAATACAAACATCTTCTAAATACTGTTTCAGCTCAATTCCAAATGCAAATTTGTGTATTCTGCAGCAATTTCATGTCTCCACCAAGTCTCAAAGGAGCGTTTTTGATGCAATGACTTCATCTTTTGTTTATTTTCAGATAAACACGCAGAGGATCAGGAATCGGCCGAGCGTCTCTTTGTCTCTCCTCTTCCTCTCCTCCAGTTCATTTACTTTCCACCCCCTTTTGTCTCAGACTTTTGTTATGAGAGCCGGTGTGTGTTTTTCTTAGCGCCTCGTTCAGTTTCAAGTGTTCCTCTCCTCCACTACCGTCCAGCAGCTCGCCTTTCACCAACACTGAGAGGAATGCAAACACACATCAAAGAGCCTCTGGCTCTGAAGATCTCCAGGCTCTGCTGCCGGACCTTCTTCCTTCCTTTCTGTCAGGGCCTGCAGACTGTGTGCTGGTAGTCCCTGTGCTGTGCCAGCGCACACACACACACACACACACACACCAACTGCTGGGGACCGCTCTGCTCACTTGGCAGCCTCTGGGCGGGTGGATAAGTGGGGTCTGCTGCCCCCCGATGCCACCTGCAGACCTCTGTGCTCAGGTTTCTGCAGGTTTTACCACAAGAAGCATTAAAAGTCAAAATACGGGTTTGTTTGACATACTTGTGAGTCTTCATCACTTAGCTGATGCTATCAGAGACGAGGGGCTGAGATTACAGAAGCCTGAACGTCTTTGATCTGCTGCTTTCTCACGTTTGTCTCAAGATGGGAAAAATAAAGATTTACAGCAAGAATGGACCTGAGACCATCAGTTTCACCAGGTTTTAGACTGAAATACAGAAGATTTGATCAGTTTTGTATCAAAGGTCTTAGTGAAGCAGCTTGTTTGTTCACATTAATTGTTTTTTCTTCTGAAAGTTTTTCAGCATGTATCAGTTTCTGCAGTTTTTATTTCTGGTTTATAGATCAAACCTTCAGCTCCTTCACCACATTTTGACTAGAACTTTTGGTATTTTAGCCATTTATAATTTAAGATTTTATCTTTTTCTGCCTCTGTTCTCACTGAAAACCAGTGGATCTGTTTTCAACATGATTAAACCCCGTTTATAAATATTTACTGAGCTTTTTACCTTTAGTTCAGCTTCTCTTTAGCTCATTTGTACTGATTTCAGCCTCTATTTAGCTGATTGTAGCCTTTTACTGCCTTTTTAGCATTCCAAACATTTCTGCACTGTAAAAACTGTCCATCTAACCAAGTTTTAAAACCTTATATCAGCCAAAAACTGTAAAAACTGTAAAAACTGTCCATCTAACCAAGTTTTAAAACCTTATATCAGCCAAAAAGTCTTTTTGATCTTGTTTTCAGACTGATTTACTAAACAAGAACTGATTGTGTAAGAATAATCATCTTGTTTTCAGAATGTGTAAGATTATTTGTCTTGTTAGTCTGAAAATTTGACTCTAAGTCAAAATTTCCACCAATGGAGTAAGAAAATTTTACTTGGTAAGATTCTTGAAATAAGAAAAAATTGAGTCAAATCAAGTATTTCAAGAATCTTACCAAGTAAAATGTTCTTACTCCACTGGCAGAAATNTTCTTACTCCACTGGCAGAAATGTTTGACTTAATTTGAGTCAAATTTTCAGACTAACAAGACAAATAATCTTACACATTCTGAAAACAAGATGATTATTCTTACACAATCAGTTCTTGTTTAGTAAATCAGTCTGAAAACAAGATCAAAAAGACTTTTTTGGCTGGAAATAAGGTTTTTAATCTTGAAAGGAAAAAATTGTATAGGTATACTTTTTTAGTTATTTTGAGTTTTTTTCAGCTGAATTCATGTTGTAATAATTTCAGTTTTTTTCTACTCATTTCAGCTGTTTATGCTACTTTTTAGCTATTTTGAGCTATTTTTTCCTTCAGCTAAATTCACCYTTTTCAGCTTCTTACTGCTTAATTTTGGAAAATCTCATGTGAAAATTGGAAAATTTCATGTGAGTTACAGGTCAAACAATTAAAGTATAATCTTCTTCATCGCACTGTAAACAAAGAAGCTCCAAACTACCTATCTCACCAGTTTGAACCAGTAAGAAATCACCATTCAATTGGAACAAGGTTTTGTAAAAAGTCATTTCAGGTTCCAGCTGTTAAAACTGATGGCAAATCCACTTTTCATTATACTGGTGTGTTGTTGTGGAACCAGTTACCAGAGGATATTCAGGTTACTGCATACAAGTCTCTATTCAAGTGTCGAGTAAAACAGTTCTTATTCCAAAGGCTAGTCATTATTTTATTTTATCTTATCTTTTTTTAACTGATGTTATTTGTGTGTAAGTGATTTTGTGTGATGACTATGTGTTGGACCACAATGGAAATAAGCTTAATGCTTTGTGTTATCCATTTGTGTTAATGTTATTGTGTATTATATGCAGTGCCATTTACATGATAAATAAAATGAATGAATTAATGAATGAATAATTCAGCAAGTGTGCTCTATTTCTTTGTGCTAATTTCAGCCACATTTTTAGCTAATTTCTGCAGATCCTCTATCGTTTGTTACGATGCAGGAAACAGCTTCAACAGTTATTAAACTCAGAGGTCAAAGGTCACTCAAACCATCATGGACTCAAACAGGAAGCAGAGGCTCGTTTTAATTAGTCACATCAGAAACAAACATTTCAGGATTATTTTAGTTTTTATACGAGGACAGATTAAACTAGACGTGGGTTTTTACGATGTAAAAACAAGTGTGCATTGCCATGTAGCATGGCTTTGCCTGCAGCAGTGGACTTGCAGAATGAACTGTGACCAAGTTCAAATGTGTTTTCTACACTATCTTGTGCTTGTGAAGTCAGCAGGTGTTTGTAAGGAGCATAATTGTGTATAAATATGATGTGTGTAGAGATTTTTTAGTTGAAGTTGCTGTAGCTGGGGTTTGAACCCTYATCTCCCACATGAAAGCCCATGGCATTAACCATTAGACCAATGGAGCTGTGGCAGAGTGGATTGCCAGGAGTTGGTTTGTATGTGTGCAGAAAGGGGCCACATTGTCAATGCAATCGTTGACACTAAACTGCAATATATTACAACAATAGGACAACATTAAGACAGTATTATAGTAAAACATCAAAATACAATCATATTAATATTGTAACCACTGAACTACTGAGTTTAAATATTATGAAACTATGGTGCAGTACCATATTGTGTAGATGCAGCAGGGGGCAGTATTGGACCAATACAAGGCTCCATTGACTGCCATTATAATTTATTAAACATTAATATTTCAAAAACTATAAGTTTTACAGGCACCAAAAGGCATAGCCATCATTTGGCACAGGGGCTTTACAGATATAAATTAAATGTCAGCTCTAGGACAAAGTATGCAGGAGGAGAAGCATGGCAAAGTTGAGATGACTTGGATGGAAACRAATCACAATAGTGTGCATTGCCACTGAATATGTTTGAGTTTAGATTAAAAGTCTGAAGCTGCTGTTGGATTTTCCAGCTGGAGTCAGGAGAACGGCTCTGCTGCTGTTTCTACGTCTGAATCCTCCTGATGGAGAAACACCTCACAGCTCAGCCCCTTCCTGACCTCTCAGGCCTCAGATTTAATCCACACAGCAGTGATTCAGCCTCAGAGAATGTGCCCCGTCCCAGTCTGGACTTGTCCTCTTATAGAGGTCTCTGCAGACCCAGGTCCAATTCAGGGTGTCGTCTGTCAGCAGAGACATTCCTGCTGTGTTTGGATGTTTCTGCAACAAGAGCTTCAAGCTTCTCTCACCTCAGAAACAAAATAAAACTTTATTTTAAAGAGTTCAGAGGTTTGATCCAAACGGTCCAGTCTGCTCAAACTCCAGAACCAAATCTGTTCCAATCATCCCTGAAAGACTCAAACATCAGACTCTACAGGACAAACATCTCCRTTTTGTTTGATATTTGCAGAAACAAAAAGGTTTTCTTCCTGAGAGGCAGCAGGAACGGGTCTTTATCTGAAAGGTGTCCAGATGTGATGGAGGTCAAACCAAGAAGRACCTGTCCTCAGTTTGACACCTGTGGGTCCAACAGTCCTCCACACAGACCCTGGACAACCTAAAGAACCAGATCTGTAGTGGTGTAAAGTCCAGCTTCCTGTTGAAACTGATGTTTCTGAGCCGTGGACCCGAACAGGACCGAGTCTGGACAGTAAGACATCAGTACCTGTGGGTTTTAGGTTTTAGTCCTAAACGACTGACATCATCTCAGAAACATCTTAACGTGCAGCTCCTCCCTCTGAACTTAACCCTTCCTGTCAGTAAACGTTAATATCCGGTGCCTGATCTCTTTGTCTCCCTGACCGACACACAACAGATGTGGACGTTGTTGTTTTTTTATTTCATGTTATTATTTTAACTCTGCTGCTTCATCCCCAGCAGGGAGGAGTCCTCATGAGTCTGAGTTAAGACTCTGTAACAAACAGAACTCATCTGATCCAGACTTCAAACTTAAAGATAAGATACAAACATTTATCAGCTGCAGGTAGGATACTGACTACTTCAAAGTAAAGCTGTAAAATATTAGTTAATTGTTGGACTAAAAGTTTGTTTTTGATGTTTGGTATCACAGCTGAATGAACTCTGAGGTGTGTGTGTGTGTGTGTGTGTGTGTGTGTGACAGCTGTCCTCGGTGCTACATTTCTCTCCTCAGACCGGTGCCGTCCCCTCTGGACCATTTGTCCCGGGTCGTTAGTTCTAATGGTGTCGTTAGCTCTCACTCAGCTGTCAGCGACCTCAGCAGCTACTTAAGCACAACGTGCACGGAGCAGTGCACGGAGCAGTGCACGGAGCAGTGCACGGAGCAGTGCACGGAGTGATCAGATCAAACCCGACGGACGCCACGCTCAGGTTTCGGCTGCAGACCTTCTGATCGCTGACGCAGCGTCTGTGGTTCTGCAGAACCGGACCGTCCAACCAGCTGCTGCTGCTTCCTGCTCAGATCTGAGACCTCCTGTGACAGGAGGGGGTCTAACAGGGGGATCAGTGCAGGAGTCTGTGTGTGGGGGGCCGGGGGGCCGCAGCAGCTGACCAAGCACACCTCCAGGTGAGGTCTGGCATTGTTGGACCCAGATCTGCTGAACAGAACCAAACCTGCAGGAATTCCTCCAGAGAAACAAACKGGCAGGAATGTGACAGGTGAGGATGACTCAGCAGAAATTCAACTGGATGTGATGAGTCATGATAGACTGAACAGGTGAGGCAGAGAGGATGAACGCAAAGATAAACTCACTGAAAACCTTCTAACGTTCAAATTTATTTAGTTAAAAGAGTTCTTCTCTTAAACCAGKCCTGGTCAGTCCTGGTCCTGGAGGTCTGCAGCCCTGCAGGTTCTACCTGTTCCTCTGCTCCAACACACCTGATCTGATCAGGCTTCTGCAGTACGGAGGACCAACACTGACATCATTAGAAATAAAAGCAGAATCATATGAACCACTAAATAAATACACTTTAAATGCACCAATTAAATTAAAAAAGGAAAATGTATCTCCTGTTTTATATTTTAATTAACTTTCATATTTATTTTTCCAGGTTAGTTCCAACAAATTAGTCTATATATTTGAACACATAACTTAAAAAAAATTCTGTTTTTTTTTAATATATATTAATTGTTTTTTCTTTTACTTGTACATGCATTTGTGTGTCTTAAATGTTTAAACTAAATATTTTTACATTCTTTTCGTAAAAGTCTTTTTATTTCTGTGTTGCATGCTTGTGCTGCCTCAGTTTAGCTAACAGTTTAAAATTTGGTTTAAAACAAAGGCAAGGAAGAAAACACTGTCTGTGCATTTATTTTGAACTAAACTTTAAGCTAAACTGC
>NW_013953011.1:144849-147162 GCF_001266775.1 Austrofundulus limnaeus | reverse complement strand
CTTTAAGCTAAACTGCAGCAACACAAACATTTGTCTTGTTAGTCTGAAAATTTGACTCTAATTAAGTCAAACATTTCTGCCAGTGGAGTAAGAACATTTTACTTGGTAAGATTCTTGAAATACTTGATTTGACTCAATTTTTTCTTATTTCAGTTTTTGCAGTGTACCTGAAATTTATTTATTTATTTTTACCTGAAGTAAAAACCACAGATGCTTCAAACAGAAGCAGCAGGTCTGAGTGTTCAGGACTAAAATACACATTAAGTCAATAAAAAYTATTAAAATCTGCTGGAAACAGAAGCAAACAACAACAACAACAACAGGTTTAACAAATGTTCCTGTTCGTTCCACAGACTGAAGGAGCTCCTTCCTGCTGCTGAATTATTATTTTTATTTGAATTGAACTTTTTGTCCACAGTGTCTCTGATCAGAGCAGAACTATGAAACAAACACGTTTCTAAAAGTTTCTGATCAGACGTGAAGCTTTTTAATATTCCCACACATTAACCTGCACCTTTTCAGCTCCAACGACCCGCTTCTACAAGCCGAGGGAGGCTGGTTCTGGTTCTGGTTTKCAGGAGGAGCTGAAGGCAGCGGCAGGGACGGCGGGGGGAGGGGAGGGGAGGGGCTGTTAAAGACAACCAGATCCCAGCTCTGCTCCTCCTGCTCTGAGAGGAGACTGTGGCCTGGCAGCAGATCAGAACCATCAGGACGCCGCCCGGCCTGGCCCCGCCCAGCCCGGCCTGGCCCCGTCCAGCCCGGCCTGGCCCCGTCCAGCCCGGCCTGGCTCCGCCCTTCACTGTGGGAGGGGCCCCAGAATAAATCAGAGCTAACGCAGTGACGTCTGACAGAAACTGGATGGTAGTAGCTGAGAGTGATCCTCAGCTGAGAGTCTGAGAACTGCTCCTGATTAATGTTTCAGTTTTTAATCACAGAACTCAGCAGGTTGATTCTGTTAAACACAGATTAGTTGTTTATTTATGAAACAAGCTGAGACAAAAAACTAAATATTTTCATCCTTCCTGTAATGAAAATAAAGTGAGTAAATTTAAAGAACAGAGTTTCCAACAAACATTAAGTTTTAAAACGACAAGTCTTGATTTTTTATTTCCTGTAGCTGATTTAAGCAACAGGAAGCTGCTCCTCTTTTCAGTACAGAAGAGGTTTTTTAATCTGATCAACTCTTTTCCTCTAAAATCAAACATCAAGGAGGTTCAAACTTTATTTTTTCTGTTTCAGAGTCAGYAACAGTTTCTAATGAACAGAACAGAATGACTTCATTGTCATTACATGCGTGCATAACGAGGTTAGAGCCACTCCCACAGCCGTGCAAATACACATTAAAAGAAATAGAAAGAATAAAGAGTAAAATAATAAAATGAGCTAAAATATGCCTAYACATCTGCCATAAATGTATATATATGCATATACATATATACAACAAAAAAAGCACAAGAGAGTCAGTTTTAAATGTAAAACTGAAGTAGAAGAAAGCAAAGCGACATTATTGCACATTGTTTAAATATTGCACATATTGTATATTGAGGTATATGGAGTATGCTGGTATTGCAGGTGATCATTAACAAAATAAAGTGACATGTGTCCCACAGTGTGTGCGTATTTCACAGTAGTGAAATTCATACAGTTTCTAAATTTCCAGCTGACTCTTCCTTTCAGCACGTAGCTGCAGAGGCTTTAACGCGCCTACAATCCATCTAAAATGTTTTACTTCACGCTAAATTTATAACCTTTGTTGATGTTTCAAAGCAGTTTGTTGCTTTTTATGAGCTTCTTCCTTCCTTCTCAAACAGCAGCTGTAAACTCATTACTGTGTTTTTATTAAAGTGGATTTATTTGATGTTTTCAGGGAAATGAAACATTTCAGACGAGTGTGGTCTTCTCTGAACCTTCACCTGACACCACAAACACAAGCTGAGGAGAAGGACCTGCCTCTTTCCATTGTTGGGAGTTTATCTGGAGTTGAGATAATGAAACCTGCTCCCCCATCCCCCTCCTTCAGATGAGCCGACCCCCCGTGACCCGGGCAGAGTTCCCCCACAAGACCCCACAGCTCCGGACACCATTGTTCCTTTGTGAGCCGGCGGACAATGATGATGTTCAAATGCTTTGGGGAAGCTGGGTTTCCGACCAGGAGAAGCTCTGTTCACCAGGAGCAAGTCTGTTCACCAGGAGGAGATCTGTTCACCAGGAGGAGATCTGTTCACCAGGAGGAGATCTGTTCACCAGGAGGAGATCTGTTCACCAGGAGGAGATCTGTTCACCAGGAGGAGATCTGTTCACAAGGAGCAGAGC
>NW_013953011.1:142077-143430 GCF_001266775.1 Austrofundulus limnaeus | reverse complement strand
GACCCCACCCACCCCTAAACAACCATTAAACTCTCATCCATTCATCCCTGGGACACAAAATGCTGCAGTTCACCAGAACCTTCGGCTGTTTGTTTTCTGATGAGGAACACTTGAAACAACTGCTGGAAYTTACTGAAGCAGCTAAAACTGGGGAGGAAATGCTTAAAGAAGAGGAACAGTAGCTAAAAGCTGATGTTTTTAGAATAGTAGCTAAAAGCTGATGTATTTAGAACAGTAGCTAAAAGTTAGTGTAATTAGAACACCAGCTAAAAGCTAATGCAATTAGAACACTAGCTAGAAGCTAAGAGAGGAAAAATGCTAGCCAAGTTGTAAAAAGCTAGTTAATCATGTCAAAGGTCAGCTGGAAGCTAAAGGAAGCAAAAAGTGAGATGATCTGAAAAAAAAAAGCTAAAAGGACAAAGAATGGTAGCTAAAAGCTAAATTAATCATAACAAACCAAAAACAGAACCAAAGCTGAAACAGAATAAATAAAGGGATGAGATGTTTCTGTGTAGATTATTTATACGTTTTACTTTTTATTCAAGTCCCAGCAGCCGGTGTTGTAGGAAAATCTGCTCCTCCTGTTGGGAGCGACTCCTCATGTGAACCATTTAGGACTGGTCTGACCTTAAAGCTGGACCAGTGATTCTCTCTAAGGTAAACCAGYAGGGGGGACAGATTTYCACAGGGGAACTGAATTTCRCACATCACCGGCTCCTGGATGAGCCGAACGTTTTGATGTCCGAGCAGCTAAAAAAAAAGTCTGCAGAAGTGGTTAAAGTTTGTGTGAATGAATGCTGAGTCAGCGTTCAGACGTGACTGCTGGCCTCTCGTGGAGGCGGGTGATACATCAGTGACGCTCCTCGCTCCCGTTTCCTTCCTGCCGTCGTGACAGCTTCCTGTGAGTTCATCAGAACCCTGCAGGGTCCTGGACTGGCTGACGGAGCCGGGCGGGCTCGGGTTCGAAGGCATGGAGCTCTTTATTTCAGGGTTTGCTCAGCAGCAGCAGGAGGAGGAGGAGGAGGTGCTCCTCCCCCTCCTCAGAGTCACTCAGTCTCTCCTCCTTTCTGTCTCTGTACGCTAGACTTCATCGGTATTTGCTTTAAAAAAAAAAGGGCCTGTACCCCTCCTCCTGAACCCACCCTCCTCCTCCTCACCCTGAAAGCCCCCCACCCCCTCTGCGCTCCTGCCTGCAGCTCCATTTTCTGCACGTTTCCAGAACGCAGCAGAGAAAAGCAGATCAATGAAGCGAGGCCTGAGCAGCAGAGGCCATGTGTGGAAATGTGTGTGTGGGGAGATGAAAGTGACATGGCCACTATTGTGTGTGTGTGTGTGTGTGTGTGTGTGTGTGTG
>NW_013953011.1:139279-141859 GCF_001266775.1 Austrofundulus limnaeus | reverse complement strand
GTGTGTGTGTGTGTGTGTGTGTGTGTGTGTGTGTTGCAGAGCTGAATAGGCTCATCCATTCTTCAGTCTTTTCTTCCTCAGAAGGCCGAACTGTTGGAACTCTTCATCCTCACAAAGACCAAACGCACTAAAACTTTTTCTTCTTCTTCTCATGTAAATCAGGCCGGGCTCTGGCTGAGCTCGTCATCATGTGGAGCGGAAAACACACACAAACCTACTGTGTCTCTCTATTCTTGTGGGGACTTTCCATTGACTTCCTTCCAGTTTTTGGYAATTTTATATCCTAACCCTGATCATTTACCCTTAAGTTCACCTGACAGGTACCTGAGCCTAAAACTGACCTCAACTCAATTCTTTGTTTCTCCTTCTCTCTATTTTCTCTTTACTTCAAAAAAAAAAAAAAAATCACAGATGAAGAAATTAAGAAACTAAGTTTTTTTTTCTACTGAAGTGATAAAAAAACTAAACTAAATTCTCACCTTGGTCCTAAACTTAACCCCCCACCCCCACCCAAAATTAGCCTCCGAAGTCGTGGGGACCAGGCTTTGGTCCCCACAAGGCTGCATTTTCCTGAAAAATCATCCCCACCAAGTAACAAAAACAAAGGCGTGCGTGTGTACACCTTCAGTTACTTCAACTTTTCCTCAAACATCTCAAACTGCTGCACAAAAACACTCATTTTTAAAGAAAACTAAMCAGTTCTGAATGAAACAAACTGGAGCAGGATTTAAGCCACAAGTTTGGACCAGAACATTCCCTGATGACTCTCAGCTACTACCACTCAGGTTTTAGCTCTGCAGCTGCAAAACTAGCTGAATCAGAAACATTTTAGCTGCGGCGGCCATCTTGAATCAGTTCAATAAGATCAAGTCTCATCAGTCATGGGATATTTTGCTAACAGAACAATCCCAGTGTATGTGCTCAGAGTAGGTTTTGGGGATTACTCTCAGTTGCTACCACACCAATAATCAGCTCAGGATCTGGAAATTCCACCGATTTGTCATCATTTTTGTGTTTTTTACATTTACGTGGCTGAGGCGGCCATCTTAACCCGCATCTGCCCCAAAATTCAAACAACCCCAGAAACATCATCAGWGAGGACTTCCTGAAAGTTTCATTCACATCCCATCAGCGCTTCGTCAGATATTTTGCTAACAGACGCGGCTGCGCGCGGCGGGCGATCAGAAGCGCGTCCCCGGAGGAGCTGGAGCTCATTAGAGGCGCATGTTTGATCCGACAGTAAATATTAGAGCTGAAGGGGCCCCTGAGGGCCCCACAGAGGCGTGAAGTGTTTGTTGACGCTCAGACTGCAGAGCAAACAGGAAAAAGTCCACAATCAGAGCCGAGATGCTTCATTCTGCCGCAGGAAGCTGAGCTGAAGAAAAGTTCAGAAGAACCACAGAACCGAGCTGGAACCGGACCTCCAGGATCTGCCTTCAGGACCAACATTTTTTGGATTCCTGCGTCAGAAAAGTTCAAAGTGCAAAAAGAGGAGAAGCTGCGCAAAAAGCAGCGCGACGTGCGGCAGACACGCGGAGGAGGGAGGCTCGGTTCGGTTCGGAACTTTCCTCCGAGAAGAGAGAGAAAAATGAAAAACCCAGAAAGAGGTTCTCCTACCTGCAGGACTCTGTCCGAAGAGGAACAACTTTCTCTGGACTCTCTGGTTCCGGGACCTAGACCCGGTCCGGCGCTCCGGACCTGACGAACCGAGCGTGGAAAAGTTTGGGGAACTCTCCGCAGGACATTCCTCCTCGGYCCGGCCCGAATCAGAGCCGAACCGGGAGCTCCTTCCTGCGCTCCATGCGCGACTCCGTGCTGGTCCCGTCCGAGCGGACCCGACGCGTGAGGAGGTTCGGCTCAGGGTTCGGAGCTGGACGCGGTTTGGTGCGGAGACATGCGGCGGAGCGGAGTTCTGGTCTGGTTTCAGTCCTCCCCCCGGCTCCCCTCCTCCTCCCCCCGCTCCCCGGTGACCCGGACCATTTGCTGCACCAGATGGGCCGGGCTAAACTCGGTCCAGAACTCAGCAGAACTTTTGCTCCAGACGAACAACAATCATCACATTCTGTTCGGAGAGTTTGCTTTTTCATTTGCTGCTCCTCCTGTTGGAGCTGCGGTTCGGAGGGGGAGGACGGGTTAATTACAGAACCCAGAATCAGAACCAMTCATCTCCGAGGCCTCTACTTGAAAAACTCAAACACTTTTTGTTTGTTTAGGAAGCAGAAAACAAACAATTTTCATCCTTTATTTATTTAAAGTCAGACTTTTTCATCTCGCTTGGAGACTTTTCACCTCAGAGACCTCATCARCTTCTGACTTTATTCTTTAGGAAACTTTCTTTTAAATAAATAAATATGGAAATAAAATGAAGTAAAAACATAAAACATCAACAGATTTATTATTTTAAAACACACCAAATGAGCTCAACATAAAACTGAGTCACTTCTGATTATTTAACTTTTAAAATATAATTATAATAAAATATTTACTGTTTGCTACGGAGCTGCGAGGGGACACGGGAGAATAAATAAATTAAAACGAATCCTGACTTTGGTTTTCAGGATCCCGACTTTGGTTCTCAGG
>NW_013953011.1:138104-139188 GCF_001266775.1 Austrofundulus limnaeus | reverse complement strand
GATCCCGACTTTGGTTCTCAGGATCCCGACTTTCTTTCTCAGGATCCCGACTTTCTTTCTCAGGATCCCAACTTTGGTTCTCTGAGAACCAAAGTCGGGATCCGTTTTTATTTATTTTTTTCTCGCATGTCCCCTCGCGGTTCCGTAGTTTGCAAAGTTTTTTGATAAAATAAAAATTTAAAAAATATTTTCCACCTTTATGCTTTTGATGTCCTCAGAAAATAKAAAATATGACATTCATTTAAATATCTATAAAGAGAAATCATTAATATAAATAAAACAAGAACTTAAAGAAATGCACTTCACCACCACCATACATGCTTTAGCTGAAACTCTTATTTGATTGTATAGAATGACTCTCAGCTACTAAAGTAAAACTGAATTATAGACATGCTTGTGTTGGCTGTGGCGGCCATCTTGACTTGAGAGACAACCTTCAGCTGATCTGATGGAAATCTGAGCTGTGAGAGGGTAAAAGGCTGGTTTGTCTCCAGGTGTCCCTGTGATGGACTGGAGACATGTCCASATTGTCCTCCTCCTCAGTGGAGACAGGACCCTGAACATGGAGCTCAATCAAATCTAACTTTATTTATAAAGCACTTTTCAAACAGTGATATGGAGGGCTTTAGAGCAGGCAACAAATGAAGTTCAGAAGATAAAAAAAAAAACAGATAAAAAAAAAACAAGATCGTTTTCAGTTCTACATGGCGGAAAGAGTCCATCACAGGGACACGTTTCAACTGAGGGGACAAGAAGATGGGTTGGACATTATTCATTAAAAACAGGAAGTATTATATCCAAAAAGGAAGGAAGGATGAATAGATGGATGGATGGAGGATGGATGGATAGATGGATGGATGATGGATGGATGGATGCATGATAGATGGATGATGGATGGATGATGGATGGATAGATGGTTGATGGACGGATGGATGCATGATAGGTGGATGGATGGATGGATGAATGATGGATGGATGG
Source organism: Austrofundulus limnaeus (assembly GCF_001266775.1). Taxonomy (NCBI): domain Eukaryota; kingdom Metazoa; phylum Chordata; class Actinopteri; order Cyprinodontiformes; family Rivulidae; genus Austrofundulus; species Austrofundulus limnaeus. The sequence continues at coordinate 138,210 of NW_013953011.1, read as the reverse complement.
ATGCATGATAGGTGGATGGATGGATGGACRAATGATGGATGGATGGATGGATGATAGATGGATGATGGACAGATGGATGATGGACAGATGGATGAATGAATGGATG
>NW_013953011.1:130206-132169 GCF_001266775.1 Austrofundulus limnaeus | reverse complement strand
GACGGTCCTCTGTGAGAGACGGTCCTCTGAGAGACGGTCCTCTGAGAGACGGTCCTCTCTGAGAGACGGTCCTCTCTGAGAGACGGTCCTCTGAGAGACGGTCCTCTGAGAGACGGTCCTCTCTGAGAGACGGTCCTCTGAGAGACGGTCCACTCTGAGAGATGGTCCACTGAGAGACAGTCCTCTCTGAGAGACGGTCCTCTCTGAGAGACGTCTGCTCACAGGAAGGAATTTTAATGAGCTTGTTGGACTTCTGTGACTGGATGAGACTAATTTAACTGCAGAGAACTGACTCTAAACTCTGCAGGAGGAGGAGGAGGAGGAGGAGTGACACCAAGTGATGAAGAGTGTCGGGTGTTATTTTGGTTTTCCAGGTTCAGGTGCACTGGTCCACTGGTCCAGAACCTTACCCTTCTACCCCTAACCCCCCCTCTGGACCCTTCTACCCTTAACCCCCCCTCTGGACCGGGTCAACATCAGCGTCGTTAGTAAACACAACCTGACTAAGGCCTCCAAACATAATGTTTTTCAGTGTGTGTGCGTAGGGGGGGACAGATGKGTGTTTGTGTGTTTGCGTGCACAGGTCCGGTCCAGTGTTTCAGAACTCAGACTGGACTCCAGAAGCTTTTCATTCATAAAAATAAACTCTTTCTTCTCATCAGAGGCCCTGTAACAAGCATGTCTTACAATCTGCTGCCCTCTGGTGGCCGCTTCAAGAACTGTGGGTTATTAAAGGTTCAATCCTGAAGTGATCCAGTCCTGACCCAGTCCTGATCCGGTCCTCAGATCCTCATGTTTCTCTCTAAATAATCCAGACTTTCCTACTCTTATAAATGATCAACAGTTTTTCTTRTTGTCTGGAGTTTTTTCAGTGTTTTTCAGACTTCTGCTGGTTTTTTTCTCAGTTTCAGTTCCTGAACATTTTCAGTTGTGCTTGTTAACTTTGACCTCTGACCTCATTCAAGTAGAAAACAAATTCTAAAGTCAACATTTAAAACAAGTGAAGTGGTTCTTTACAGGAAAACCAGAAACTAAACCAAATAAATCAGTAATAAAAGTACAATAAAATATAAAAGAGCAGCAGAAGCAGGGATGAAATATTCTGCTCTGTTTAAAAAAAGTAAAAAGATGGAAAATAAATATTTTTGTTTTTTCCATGCATAGAAAATAAATCTCAAACTAATTATTTACTCTATATTTTCTGTCAACATATTGGTAAACTGRTCTGAACACTTCATCCATTCACACACTGATGGTGGTAAGCTACACTGTAGCCACAAATTAGCACTTTGTTGTTTAAATTGTGTCTTTTCTTCTTAAAAAAAAGAAATATACTCACGAAAAGAAGACGACTGGTCCCACCAGGCCAAAGCTACAAAAAATAAAGATCAACAAAACTCAAAAACACATGGCAGGCTGAGGCAGACGGCCTGCAGACAGCTGAGTGCAATCAGCACCAACAACAGGTGAGAGGAGGAAGGAGGAGGAGCCAAAAAAGTGCAATTTCTAATAAAAGTTTTATATTTTATCAATTTGTTCGAATTACATTATGTACCGAAGATAAACTTCCTGTTGATTTTTTCAGTTCCATCTTCAATGTAGACGTTTTTTAAATGTTCGTAAGTTGGTATAAGTTGTGTAGAGTGACAGGGCTTTGAGGACCAGCCCTATTTATAAACAGGCAGAGCAGCTGACCAATCAGAGCCTTTAAATAAAAAATGCTTTAACTATGAGGAGTAACCATTTCTAAAAACACAATCTTCCCTCTAAAAAAAAAAACCCGAAGGAAAAAATACCCAACTATAAACAAAAACAATCTGAAAAAACAAAAAAAAAAAATAGATCAAATGTGCTGGAAGCACAAAACACAAACAATAAATATATATAAATGATGAAAATAAAAGTTTAGCTCAGCTTTAACGAGACAGACTATTTCCTGAAAACTGTTTTGTTTTTTCAAATT
>NW_013953011.1:122691-129530 GCF_001266775.1 Austrofundulus limnaeus | reverse complement strand
TATTTATTTATTTATTTATTTATTTATTTATTTGTTTTAACCATAAAAACACTTTTAGAATAAAAGGTACCTGATTGCACCTTTCGGGGAACACAGACTAGTTGCTGAGCTGACCTGACAGATCTTGTCTTGTTATTGGTACCTCATGGCTCTCCAGGGATTAGTCTCATCCCTCTGGTTGGTTTTGAACTACAGACTCAAACTGGGACAAAGAAAGAAAGCTTCAACAGGAAGTGTTCAGTCACCGTTTTTAGAAGAGTGTTCTGGTTCTTTAAAATCTGACAAATAAATTTAAATAAATAAATAAATTTGAAAATTAAAAAATGTGATTAATTTCCCTTATAATTCCAGTAAAAACAGAAGGGAACAAGTGGGAATATTTGGAGGACAAAATAAATTATTACCTGATTATAGAATAAAATTCAACTTTGTCATTCCACATAAATACAAAGCAACAAAATGCAGTTTGCATCCATCCAGAAGTGCTTAGCAAGAAAAATAAATATATTTATTACAAATGTGCAGTAAATTGTGTGAATATGCTGTAACTATAGTATAAACAGGTTGTGCATGTACAGATTATGAACAGGTTATAAATATAAAGGAGTATATAATTATCACAGATTTGTAGCTTTTTGGTAAAATTTAAATTAAAAATGTCTTCGTTCTTTGATATTTAACTGTCTGATGGAGTCAAAGACCAAACATCAGTAAATCTGAGCACTTTGAGATCTTTCACATTTTTAGACTTTTATTTTGTTGACCTTTCAGGCCTTCAGAAAGGAAGAGATAATCTGAGATTTAAAGTTTAACACTTAAAGATTCAGACTCTGTGGGTTAAAAATATTCACTTCTTCAGTTTTTATTTTATGTTTGATTCGTATTTTATATTTTCTTCACAGCAGGAAGCTGTTTGATGAACCTGGTTTATGTTTCTTTGTGCTTTTATTTTGTATTTGATTCATATTTTACATTTCCTCTGATGAAAGTCAACCTGGTTTCTGTTCTGGGTCTGAACCAGCAGCATGTGTAAATATCTGAAACCTCTCCTCAGTCCAGACATTTGTTGAAGCTCCRGTTTGGGAACCGTCCCGTCCAGAGTTCTCAAAACGTGTGTGACAAAAGGGGGTCCGCCCGTCCGGAGGTCCGAAAGCCAAACAGCMCTATAAACCTGGAGGAGCTCAGAGCCCATTTCCTCACCTCGCCTCTAAATCACAGCTTCTGTCGCTCACACTTTATGTTGTTTGTGCACAATCTGCCACCACTTCAAAGCAGAGGGAGGGGAGGGTCCAGTGGGGGAGGCAGGGTGGCCCCCCCCATGCCCCCTCCCATTCAGTGACTCATGTTGGACCTCAAAGACCCGGTCTGTACATCCAGTCCAGACTCTTTGTTGGTTAACGAGTCGTGTGTGAGTCCAACAGGAGTCATTTTTTAATTTTCAGAACTTGAAAACTGTTTTAGCTGGGACTTTCCTCGACCCCCCCGGACCCCTCCCCCCGAGGCCCAGCAGGAAGTAGTTCTGGTCACTTTGAGTCCAGATGGGTCTAACCACAGACTGCTGCAGATCCAGGAGGTCAGGTCTCAYAGCTGGCCTCATGTGGTCCATTCTGTCTGACTCAGAACCCAGAACTGAACCTGTGAATCAGAGTCCAGCACAGACCCCCCCAAAACCACTACCCACCCAGGGACCATCAGCCCGGGGGGGCCCAGAGGTGGGCTCCTGTGATGTGTTCAAGTGATTCAGGAAAACAACACAAATCACAGTTTGAAGTTTTTTTTATAGAACTAATAAAGTTCAAACTGTTCTCAGAGCTGCAGAACCTGAACCAGAACCAGGACCAGAACCAGGACCAGGTGCAGGACCTGCAGTGACCACCAGGGGGAACCAGTGGTCCGTTTCTGCTGGATTTAAAACAATTTTTCAGTCTCTAAACCAGATTTTTAATCAGTTTTTTTCTATTAGTTCAATCACATCTGTTTGGATTAATCTGGCTGGATTAAGAGCTCAGATTATTTGATCAATAAGAAAAAGTCACAAAGACTTTACAGAACTTTACAAAACTTTACAGAACCAAAGAACGGAGGGAGGGAGAATTAAAAATAAATAAATAAAGTTTTATTCTTCTTRGCTCAGTCACTCGGTTCTGTTTCCTATCAAATAAAAATAAAACTTTTCACATTTACAGATTATTATTCTGGATTTTCTAACACATCATTAATCATCTGTGCAAAAGTCTTGATCCAGATTTCTCTTCTGACATTAGTTTTTCTCAGTTGCTAAAAGACTGTTGAACCACAACATGAGGTGCTGTTTGTAAAGTTACACAGTCAAAAATTACCACCAATATTTTTGTCTTATTTAGTCTTTTATGAGAAAAAAAGATTTTATAGAAATCTAATAATAAATRATGGCWCTAGCTGGGTTTGAAATGAAGTGACGAGTGGAGATACAGGTTTTATAAATGACACTTATAATGTTTTATTATTTTTTACTCCAAGTGTTAAACAGGAGTTTTGTTTAGAGAAAAGTCTTTTCCTTTGTGGACAATAAAGATGATTTAAAGCTTCATGACGTGATGCTGAGTGGACTGACTGGTCTGTTCTCTCTTTGATGGACTCAGCACTGGTCTGACAGCAGTTTGAACTGGTTTGAGTTCAGAGTTCAGTTTGCAGGAGGAGTCAGWGAGAGCAGCTTGAAGTTTGGGTTTTGTGTTTCCAGTTTAGAGAAATTACTTGATGATTACAAGAAAAGTGTTTTATAAGAAAAAAAGAATCTGTTGTCATCAGTTCTTCACTCAGAAACATAAAACATCAGATTCTCTGTTCTGCATTTCTGTTCCTAAAGTCCAGATGAGCCCCTCTGAAGCCTGTGAAGACCCCCACCCYACYCCACCTCCCATGTAATCTTCTCTGATGGTCACCTCTGATAAAAACTGACTCACTTCCTCTTTTCTCTGCTCAGTTCTCAGAGTTCAGCTCTGCTTGTTGGAYGGTTTTTAAACTCTAATAATTAGATAATGACTCTATGATTGGTTCCTCCTCAGATGCTTGAAGCGTTTTGCTGCAGAGATGCTGCCTGACAGGAAGTGGTGAGGTCATCYGTCTGCTGGATCAGAACTGATTCATAAGATGAGGCGAGGACTCTCTGACAGCTYTAAACCCAGCWGCAGGAAGTCCTGCACATAACTGGGAGGAATAAAAGGAGCAGCACATGTATCCTCAGGCTCCAGTAAAACGGGTGTGGTGAGCCCCCCCACCTCCAGATATGGAGATAAAWCCCAGTGAGTGTGCGTCACTCTCTTGTCATAGCTCTTTGAATGCTATCAGCTCTCTTTTAAGCTGGCCCGAACATGGAGGGGCAGTCTGAGACCCCCTGGGGACGGATCCAGATATAAGTTGCTGGCCTGAGCCTCGGAGAATACGAGGAACAAGAGAGGAGAAGAAAGGCCTGAAGCTGTCCCTCATCTCTGCATCTCTCTCCCACGTTGCTTCCTTTCAGCCGGCCCTTTTAGCTTTCTAAGGTTACAGGAGCTTCTGCCAGAGCTGCCGATTATTAATGACCCCRAAGTGTCACAAAACTCATGAAGACGCACAAAAACACCACGGCTGGACCAGAACCAGAACCTGAACCTGACTGAAACCCCCGAGCAGAGAGCGGGATGCTGCAGGAGCTGCAGTGTTGAGAAAGAACAACCTGAACGTTTCACACTCATACACAACGTGACCTTTAACCTTTGACCCTCAGGTGTGCTCTCCTGGACCAGAACCGGACTTCAGACACCTGCTGGAGGCTCTGCAGATGAAGGACATTCCTGCGTGACACGTCTTCCTCCCTCAGTGATAGATCACCTGAGCAGGTGACTGGCTGGTTTTACCTGCACTGTGGCGCAGCGTTTCCTCTCACCTGGACAGAGACCAGCGGTCTCTGCAGACAGGAGCTGTTTCATAAATCTGTAGAGAAACAGCAGCAACGACCTGCTCTGCCTCTAACGACCACTTTACGCCACAAACCGCCTCCTTCCTGCAGCGACACGTTTCACCAGCGAGCAGTGTTAACTCAACACCTAAAGAGTTAAATTTAACACTGTGTCCGGTTTGGCTCTTAGCTGAACTGGTGTCAGTTTAACTCTTTCCACAGTGTTTAATTTTCAGAGTACAATTTAACTCTAAACAGAGTTAAAAATTAACACTGATTAACACTGCACAGTGTTTATAAAACTTTACATTGTAGTGTCAGTAAAACTTAACACTGTACAGTATTAATAAAACATAACACTGTACAGTGTTAATGAAACTTAACATTGTACAGTGCTAATAAAACTTAACACTGTAAATAAAGCCTAACACTGTACAGTGTTAAAATAACTTAACATTGTAGTGTCAATAAAACATAACATTGTACAGTGTTAATAAAACATAACATTGCACAGTGTTAATGAAACTTAACATTGTAGAGTGTTAATAAAACTTAACACTGTAAATAAAGCCTAACACTGTACAGTGTTAATAAAACTTAACACTGTACAGTGTTAATAAAACATAACATTGTACAGTGTTAACAAAGCTTAACATTGTACAGTGTTAATAAAACTCAACACTGTAGAGTGTTAATAAAACTCAACACTGTACAGTGTTAATAAAACTTAACATTGCACAGTGTTAATATAACTCAACACTGTACAGTGTTAATAAAACTCAACACTGTAGAGTCAAATAACTGATTAGAGTAAATTATGATTCTAATCAGAGTTAATAAGGTTCTCCACTGTGGTGACAAAATAACTCTGATTCTCATGCTTTTCAACACTGCATTGAGTTATTGATGGTTAACACTGGAGGTTCATATACTGTACCTCCTATCAGTGTTAATTTGACACTGTTGATTATTAACTCTTGCTGTGTAGAGGGGTGTAAAACAGACACTATGAGGTGTCATTATATCAAATTTGAAAGTGTAAGTTTAACACTTCAGTGTTAACATCAACTCTTTGTAGTGTTGCATTAACACTCAGTAGTTAGCAGAAAAGCATAATGAAGTTGACCTTCACACACCAGGAAGTACCTCTCACTCATGGTGTTGATTTATGGTCAATAACTTAAACTTGATCAACTGATAAACCTGAACAAAAAAACTAACAACTTCTTTTTACACTTATTAACTTCTTTAATCGTCGTAAACAAACAAACACATCATTTCTACAAGATTACCCAGCATTCCTTGCTGTGAAAACTTTGGTCTGTTTGACATGAGGTGGAAGAGGGCGGGGCTTTTCTCAACGCTTCTTTCAGCACTGCATGTTGTCATATAACAACACTATTAAGTGTTAAATAAAACTTAACAGTGGGCGGAGCTTATTTAACACTGTCCAGTGTTTAGACAACACTGAGGAAATCAACACTGTGAATTAACACCAACACTGGAAGTCAGTTTACTCCGAAAGTGTTAAAATAACTCTAGGGGGAGTTAAATTAACTCTGCAAAGTTTAACTCTGACATTTTAACTCTGGTTTTTAAGTTTGAACGTTGAAAACTATCTGGAGGGCTGGCTTTGATTGACAGCTGGAATAGATCCGTCCTGATGGGTCTGGTGTACAGCGAACCAACACAAGCGTCCTCTCAGGTTTCACGTGTGTCCCTGTGTGTCTCTGTGTGTCTCTGTGTGTCCCTGTGTGTCTCTGTGTGTCCCTGTGTGTCTCTGTGTGTTCCTGTGTGTCCCTGTGTGTCTCTGTGTGTCCCTGTGTGTCTCTGTGTGTCTTTGTGTGTCTCTGTGTGTCTTTGTGTGTCCCTGTGTGTCCCTGTGTGTCTCTGTGTGTCCCTGTGTGTCCCTGTGTGTCCCTGTGTGTCCCTGTGTGTCCCTGTGTGTCTCTGCAGGATCTGAAGCAGAAAAACCAACAACAAAAGCCTTTTTCTGACCCTGACGCTGCTGCAGAGGAACATGTAGGCCACAGACCAGGTCTCATACGTCTCCTCACCCACTGACCACTTATTAACCTCATTTACCTGGTGTCAGCAGGACAGACGGGCCAATAAGGAGCCAGCGGGGATGTTGGAAGCTGGACGGCCTCCTTTAAGGATCTTAAGAGGTTTTCTTGGCAGGACCTGATTTAAGTTGCTCACCTGAGCCTCAGGAGCTCTGTGGGAACCTGGTCTGATGCCAGCTCCAGGTCTGACCTGCTGTGTCAGCTCTAAAGCAGAGGTGCTCAAAGTGGGGCTGAGATGTGCAGAAACCCAGTGGATCACTGGTCCAGTGAGGAGCTGCAGATATCTGACTTTAGCTTTGAACTATATTCAGATTAAACATAAAAAGTAACTAAAGGAGTTACAGTGTTTACATTATATTTCAGCACACATGTAGATTTGAAGACTTCCTAAGACAACAAATACTCAATGTCCAGATGTCAAACGTTCTCCAAGAGCACCGGGTAAAAGAACCAACAAAACTTGTGTCTAAAATGGACTCCAGCAGACCTGGTCTTTGATCCTGGTCGAGGTCTTCCTGGACAAAATCTGAAGGTTCAGTCATGAGAATGGGTTCTGGTTCTAGAGGTCTACATTTTGCAGATGATGTGGTTTTGTTAGTGATATATGATGTTAGTGTCTCTGCACAGGATGGTACCAGAGCCGGTCTGGAGCAGAACAGGTCTGGAGCAGAACAGGTCTGGAGCAGAACAGATCCAACCCATTCTCACTCCCGAGTCGTCACATATTGACGTTTTTCAAAGGTCCCTTTGCRTYCRATTTTGACGCATCAGGTACCCCCCTTGCGTCATATTTTGACGGGATGGGGTGGAATCTGTTGTCGTAATTTTTCAAAGTGTAGAAAATGCACAAATAGTAC